>NW_028138695.1:0-77759 GCF_964270905.1 Leucopleurus acutus | reverse complement strand
GGGCTCCCTCTTCTCCTTGCCCTGTCCTGCATTTCTGGCGTTTACACTTTATGAGGATGGCTCTTCTGACTGATGCGAAGTGATATCTTTTGTAGTATTGATTTCCAGTGCCCACCTGTTTGGTTGGCTAAAAAAGTGTATGCCCTTTTCTTGAATATATACAGAAAAAAACACATACAGCCTTTTTGGCCAACTGCAATGTCGGCAATGTTCAGCCCCTTTTCTTGTGCTTAATGGCGAGTCCTTTCTACCTCCTCAAATCCCTTTCCTGCCATTCTCCCTTGCTTGCCAATCCTTTTCTCTGACTTTCCTCAAGACATTTTTCAGTGATAGATATTTTCAACTCTGCAGTTTCGTGAATTTTACTGCCCCTGAGTTCCATTGTTCAACTTGTGTTTATGGGAACTGGCCACAAAGCAGTGGGATTTCCTCAAGCCCTATACTGTTTCCATGGGCAACCCTAGCCTTTGGTCAATTCATCTTCCTGATTGGAAATTAGAGTGACATGTGCCTGTCTGAACACCTAGGACTTGTCTCTCATTGTTCCTCATCCTTCCGCTTCATCCTCTGGACAAATTCCAAACTGTACGCAACAGGATGTTGACAGTGTTGACATCTCCAAGTGGGGAGACTGTTAGTAAAGACGCTGGAGGGGTGAACCCGAGCACCAGGAGATGAGGAGATGAGATGCCTTTTCCAAACTCTTCCCGATCAGACGGTATACCATCCTCTGGATGTGACAGACATGTTTTAGCAGTAGGAAGAGTCCCATTCATGTAAGGAGAACACCAGGGCTTTTTCAAAATCAGTGTCTCCCCGAAACCCAAACTGGGGAGTTTTTTAAGCTACGGCTACACATATGTTCATTAAGGGCCTTGGGAAGTAGGCAGAGTCCAAACTTTAGATGACTGAAGTCTTCAGGGTCAGAAGCACTCACCACCGGCTTCCCTTAGGTTACACTTTAACTGTCATTGATAGATGATGTCAATAAAAATATCTATTCTTTTTCCGATTATTTCCCCTTATAGGTTATTGCACAATATTGAGTGTAGTTCCCTGTGCTATACAGTAGTTCCTTGTTGATGATCTATTTTATACATAGCAGTGTGTATGTGTTAATTCCAAACTGTTAATTTATCCCTCCTCCCACCTTTCCCCTTTGGTAATAATAAATTATAAGATTTTATACTTCTCAGAAATGGGGGAGCTGAAAGAGAGGTATCATTTTCAATGGAAAAGCATTTAAAACAAGATTGAAGCTTTAACCAAGATTATTAGATGTACATCCTTGGAAAGAAATCACTTCATTTCTCTAATATTGACCTGACAAATAAGACAAACCTTTTCACTGAACTTGCTTATAATAAAGTGATGGAAATATCAAATGGAAGTGTTAGAAACATCTTATTTTACCCGAGCCTTATAAACTGTTCTATGTTAACTACAGTTTGGCTCACACATCTGTTCACTGAAGTTACAATAGTCTCAATTTCTGTTACTGATCCTCCAGAGTGGACCCCAACAAGGGTCCCCCTGCCCAGTGTCATTGGGGCCAACAGATCGAGACTGAGTTTGGTTCCCAAGCAAAGGAAACTTTATATTTTCATCAGAGAATGGAGAGGTGAGAGCATGCACTACCCCGTGGGCTGTGGGCTGGGCTGCTGTGTAGAGATCCTGTCAGAGTCAGTGGGAGGGAGGGGGCGGAGCTCTCAAGGGCCGGGTTGGCTGCAGCTCAGGCTCTATATCTCGGAGTCTGCACTGGGCCCCAGGAGCTGAGGTGTCGACCCAGCCATTCTGCACCAGGAAATCTGGTCTGAAGTGCCGGGTGTGGAACCTCTGCATGCGGGACCCTAGGAGCACGTGAAATTAGACAAAGCACAAAGGATAAAAAAGGTCAGACTTGACTTTATTGCCCACATTCTATTTTTATCTCCCAGGGATTTTTAATGGGCTTTGCTGGGGACAAACCCCTCCTCTGCCTTTTGTCCCGTTCCTCATTCTTGGAGTGCTGAGGGTGCAGACCCTTCTTCTGTAACTGCTGAGTGCTGAGTTGGGAGCCCTCATACCAGGGGACGAGGGTCAGAACTTCTCCCCAGCAGCCTCCAGGTGACGTTGATTGGCCCCAGGACCCCTGCCTCCCTGCTCGTCCGCCTGAGCACCAGCATTGGAAGTGTTATAGATTCTAATGACCTTTAAGGGTCCAGGAAAGAGATGTGCAGAGACGCTGTGGGGGCCGGTTTCACCCCGCCCCACATTTGTTCGGCCACCTTAGGCTGACCGTTTCTGCCAGCCTAGATGCTCTGACCAGTAGTCTGCTCTTTCTTCAATTAGGCCCCTGAATTAACGTAAAAACAGCACCAGGTGTCAGAGCCCTGCCCGCTCAACTCCCAGACAGTCCAGGGTCAGTGGTGATCAAGGACCATGATGGCCACTGAGTCAACAGCCTTTTGAAGTAAACAGGAGTCCAGCCGGTCTTATTGGCCACCATCATCACGGTGTCTGTAGGCTTTTCTATGGTGACGGTGTGATATACGGTTCCCCCGCCAAGATTATTAGCTCCCCTCCGGGTGCAGGAAGTCCTGCAAGCAGTAGTCTACTCCTTCGGGACACACTATTGTTGTTTTATGAGAGAAACTCCAGGTCAAGTGATGTTCACACGAGTCGTCATGGTGCCCTGTTGCCCCCGGTTATCTCTCTGGATGTTGGAGTTGGAGGGCCTCCTCACTCGAGGTCGGTGTGCCCACGGAGCGAACCCTGCAACTTCAGGGCATGGTTGGTGATTAGGATCACCACGTGGGGTCCTTTTCCCTTAGGAGGGAGGTGGCCTTTTGGGCTGCTGATTTCCAGGTTTTTAGATACCGCCAGTATCTTGGCCAGATGTGGCAGTGGGCCAAGCCCCTTGGTGACTGTAGTTTATCCTACCTGGATGGCATTCTTGCGTTGTTCCATTTCAAGTGGTCCCAGTTTTTGCACTAATTCTCCAATGGCGATTCACCTTTCACCGGGAATGGAAAGGTCAAAGGGTTTAGCTCAATTAGGGAGTTCCAGGGCAAGGGTCTGAATTGACTGCTCTTTCCATTCTTGAAAGGCCACTTCTGGATTCTGTTCAAAAGGATCATCATCTTTTCCTTTCAGTGTTTCATATAGAGGCCCAGCTAGTAGACTGTAGTTAGGGATCCAGAAGCAGCAAACCCTGGCCTCCCCAGGAACCCCTAAGCTGTCTTCTAGTTTTAGAAAGGGGTAAGGCTGCAAATGGTTTCTTCCCTTTCCTGGGATGGGCTTCTCTGACCTTGTGTGAGAATGAAGCCCAGGCAGGTCACTGCAGTCTGTGATATTTGAGCTTTTTCTTGGACAACTTCTATCCTTTATTGGCTTGGTAGTTCAGAGGCCTCCTTAGTAGGGCTGGCGATCAGAATGTCATCTGCATATTGAAGGAGGGTTTCCTTTTCCAGAGGTAGAACTTTTCGGTCGTTAGCTAAGCTTTCCCCAAAGATGGTGTGGGAATTTTTGAACCCTTGGGGCAAGACGGCCCGGAAGTATTGTTTTAGTTGTATGTTGAGTCCTGCCACTCACAAACCAAAATTTCTTGTGACTCTGGGACTAATGGAATACAAAAGAAGGCATCATTGAAGACTAATACAGAATACCATGTCCTGGTGGTTGGTAGAATGACCAGCAGGGTGTAGGGATCAGGAGCAACTGGAGGTATATCCTCGGTGGCTTCACTGACTGTCCTGACATCCTTTACCAGGTCCCCAGCAGCCCATGGGGCTCTCGTGGTCAGGCCAATCCCAGGATATGGAGCTCTCCTGGGCAGGTACCCCACCCCCAACCCAGCCCACGGGGCTCTCATGGTCAGGCCCCTCCCAGGATACAGAGCTACCCTTGCAGGTACCGTGGCAGGGCTGGGCACACAGGAACCGTGCACATAGCCCTCATTGAAGAGCACCCCCAGCTCACCTGTCGCTCAGAGCTGACACAGAGCACCTCAGAGCAGGACTTGAACTAACAAACAGCAGCTCCGACAGGTCTGTGACCCTGGGCATCACTCTGTGTGGCCTCCCTCCACCTGGTCTTCCAGAGACTTCCACTGCACCCAGGGCACCAGGCCTCTGTCTCCAACCACCACCCACCCCTCCTCTCCCTGACTCCTGGGTTCCTCTCATTAGGAGAGGGTTTTCTTGAAGTTGTCTCCCACTCATGGGCCAGATAAAATGATTAGAAAACAAGCCAAAGCTGCAGCCCCTTGTCTATCCTGACTCTCAGGAGCCCACACCTGTTCCTTGGACCTGGCCGGTTCAGCAAGTTCCATTTTCTGCAACTGTGAGCCCCTGAGGGGTGATGATTGGCTGACCTGGGCAGCCTTACCATGCCGGCCAGCCCTCCCCAGGTGTGCCTGGGTTGAGATCAATATAAATACCACTCCAGGCAGCAAAAGCCCCTGCAGCTGTGCCTGACGCCATTTTCTCTGCCCTGTCAGCAGTCTCGGGGCTGGGCTGGTGGGAGGGAGTGAGAGGCCACGGCTTTGTGGGTGGCCCAGTGTGAGTGGGGCTCTGCTGGACTTTCTGCAGCAGTTGCCAGGCTGCCACCTGCTAAAGAAGAGGATGTGTCACCCATACCTGCTGCTGGAATTTCTCCCTGGGCAGAGGTGAGGAAGGAAAAAAGCAGTGGGGGCAGGGACAGGACGGGTATCTCAGGCAGGGAAATGGAAATCTTCCAGAAGAGCACCCAGGGCCAGGACCATCCTGGCTGGCCTGCAGGCACCAAGTCAGCTGGCATGCTGTCACTCGTGTGGCTCCATGGCCCTTCCTCTAGGCTTTCAAGTCCTTGTATATATTCAGGTGTTTTACCTGGGAAGGGCGGGAACAGTTCAGCAGCAACTGGCCTGGGGTTCAGCTCACGTTTACTCACAGATGCCTCGGCACGGTGCCCCAGCTTTGCAATGAGGACGCTTGTTGTGTGGGGGCTGCTGGCTGAATGGGAGACGATTCCCCACCACTGACCAACTTCAGAATTGTTTACAACTGGAGCAAGTGCCCTGATACGGTTTTCCTCTGAGTAACTGGTGGGTTCTGTTTTTTTGTTTCTCTTTTTCGTTTTTGGTTCAAGGTAGATTTTATTCCTCTTTTTTGTATTTACAGATATAAGCATGGAAATAATTTATTCATATAAATACATGTATGTGAAGGGAATAATTGTTTTTTCTGTTTTATTTTTTAAATTTTATTTCTTTTTAATTTTGAATTTTATTTTATATTTTTATACAGCAGGTTCTCATTGGTTATCTATTTTATACATATAAATGTTTACATGCCAATCCCAATCTCTCAACTCCTCCCACCACCACCCCTCCAAGAGCTTTCCCCCCTTGTTGTCCATACGATTGTTGTCTACATCTGTTGCTCTATTTATGCCTTGCAAAACGGTTAATCTGTACAGTTTTTCTAGGTTCCACATATATGCATGAATATACAAGATTTGTTTTTCTCTTTCTGACTTACTTCACTCTGTATGACAGTCTCTAGATCCATCGACGTCTCTACAAATGACCCAATTTCATTCCTTTCATGGCTTAGTAATATTCCATTTTATATATGTACCACATCTTTATGCATTCGTCTGTCTGTGGGCATTTAGGTTGCTTCCATTACCTCGATATTGTAAATAGTGATGCAATGAACATTGCGGTGAATGTCTCTTTTTGATTTATGGTTTTGTCTGGGTATATGTCCAGTCCTGGGATTGCTGTATCATATGGTAATTCTATTATTAGTTTCTTAAGAAACTCCATATTGTTCTCCATAGTGACTGTATCAATTTATATTCCCAACAATAGTGGAAGAGGCTTCCTTTTCTCCACACCCTTTCCAGCATTTGTTGTTTGTAGATTTTCAGATGATGCCCATTCTAACAGGTGTGAGGTGATACCTCATTGTTGAGTCCATTTCGTTGAGCAAGGGGTAGGTCTTGTCTATTACGTATTTGGCTTATGGAACGGTATCTGTGCTAATTTCAAACTCTGGTTTTATGCAGCACCCCAACTCACCTTTCCCCTTAAGCAAGCATAAGTTGGTTTTCTAAACTTGAGACCCTGTTCTGTTTTGTAATTCAGTTCATGTGTAGCCAAGTTTACATTCCGTGCATTAGTGATACCTTATGATGTTTCTTTTTCTGTGTGACTTATTTCACTTAGAATCATCATGCCTCAATCCACTCATTATGCTGGTACAGGCCTGGTGACACAGATTTCATTGCTGAGTGGTATTCTGTTGTACATAAGTACCGCAACTTCTTTATCAATTATTTGTTCTCTGGGATATTTAACTTGTACTGTAGAAGAGGCTCCTGTAAACAGAGCCGTTGTAAATTTTGGGGTGGCTGTGTCTTTTTGATTTTAATTTCCCTAAGCTATAGGACCATAAGTGGAAATGCCCTAGACTCTGTTGCTTTGTTTTTCAGATGTATCAGGAAACACCATACACTTCTCCAGAGTGGCTGTTGGCAATGTACATCCCGCCCATCAGCATAACAAGGCTCCTTTTTCCCCATGGCCTGTCTTGCCTTTCTGGATTTTACACTTTTCTCAGATGGCCCTTTAGACCGGGGGGAAGTGACACTTCATAGTAGTTCGGATTTCCATTGCAAGCTTGCTTGGTTTGCCAAAAAGGGCGTATGTGTTTTTTCCTGAATATATTCAGGAACAAACTCATATGCCCTTTGTTGCCAAGTGCATCATTGTCGATGTTCTGCCTCTTTTCCTATGCTTTAAATGCAAATCCAGTCTACCTCCTGAAATCGGTTTCCTGCAATTCTGCCCCGCTTTCAAGTCCTCTTCGCAGCCTTACTTCAATATATTTTTGGACGTTATCTGTCATTTATAACTCTGCAGGTTTGTGAATTACAGGGCCCCTGAGCTCCTTTCTTCAACTCGCTTTCTTGTGAGCTGGCCGCAAACCCGCAAGACTGCTTCAGGCCCTAATCTGCTTCTGGCAGGGCACGCTGAGCCTTTGGTTAATTCCTCTTCCTGGTGGGAAATGAGTGTTAAATATGCCCGTCCAGACACCTACCTCACTCTCAACCCCTTGGTGATGTGGGTCCTCTGGTTTGTGGCCACTTTTGCTGGGTTCCTCACCTTTCGATGATGTGGCCCCACTAGTGTGAGGACACTCCTGCTTGGTTCTCATCCACGTGGTTATGTGGACCCCCTGGTGAGAGTCTGTTCCTGGCTTTGTTCCTCACCCACCTGTGAGGGAGACCCTCTGCTGATAGGTCACTCTTGCATGGCTGGCACACATTGCCTTGGTGAAGTCAGCCGTGTGGTGGCAGTTGGAGCGTGCTGGGAATCTCTTCCCCCCGGTGATGAGGGCCCTCTTACATCAGGCCCTGACTGCTGGGCTCACCAACTTTTCTTAGTGAGCCCAGTGATGCTTTGGCACTCCTCTTAGGATCCCATCTCCATGGGGATGTGGGCCTTCTGCTCTGAGGTCCCAACGGCTGGGTTGTTCACATTTTCATGATGTGGGCTCTCTGGTGTTAGTTCACAGAAGCCTGGATCCCATAGCCTCTGTGCTCTTGGCCGCCTGCTGGGAGGTTCCAACTGCTGGATTCCTCACTTTTTTAAATTTTTGGGCCCTCTGTTGTGAGGATCCTCCTGCCTGCCTCACTCCCAGCCCCTTCGTGATGTGTGTCGTCTGGTTTGAGGCCACATGTGCTGGGTTCCTCACCTTTCGATGATGTGGGACCAATGGTCTTAGGAGACTCCTGCCTGGTTCACATCCCCTTGGTGATGTGGGCCCTCTGTTGAGAGTCTGATCCTGGCTGGGTTCCTCACCCATCTGTGAGGTAGGCCGTCTGATGTGAGGTCACTCCTGCCTGGCTTGCTCACCTCGCCTTGTGGACATGAGCCCTCTGGTGGCACTTGGAGCCTGCTGGGAGCCTCCTCTCCTCGGTGATGAGGGCCCTCTGGCATCAGGCCCTAACTGCTGGGCTCCCCACATTTTGTGATGTGTGCCCAGTGGTGCGAGGACACTCCAGCCAGGTTCACATCCCCATTGGGGTGTGGGCCTTCTGCTCTGAGGTCCCAAAGCCTGGGTTGCTCACAGTTTCATGATGTGGGCTCTCTGCTGTTAGTTCACTCCTGCCTGCATCCCATAGCTTCTGTGCTCTGGACCGCCTGCTGGGAGGTTCCAACTGCTGGATTCCTCACCTTTCTTATTCTTTGGGACCTCTGTTTTTAGGCTACTCCTGCCTGCCTCACTCCCATTCCCTTTGTGATATGTGTCCTCTGATTTGAGGCCACATGTGCTGGGTTCCGCACCTTTCGATGATGTGACCCCACTGGAGGGAAGACAGTCCTGACTGGTTCCCATCCCCTTGCTGATGTGGGCCCTCAGGTGAGTGTCTGATCCTGGCTGGGTTCCTCACCCTTCTGTGAGGTGGGCCCTCTGCTGTGAGGTCACTCCTGCCTGGCTGGCACACGTCACCTTGGAGACGTGAGCCCTCTGGTGGCAGTTGGAACGTGCAGGGCGCCTCCTCCTCTCGGTGATGACGGCCCTCTGGCGTCAGGCCCTAAATGGTGGGCTCCCCACATTTTCTGATGTGCGCCAAGTGAGTGAGGAGACTCTTGCCAGGTTCCCATCCCCATGGCGATATGGGCCTTCTGCTCTGAGGTCAAAACGGCTGGCTTGCTCACAGTACCATGATGTGGGCCCTCTGCTGTGAGTTCACTCCGGCAAGGATCCCTTATCATCGGTGCTCTGAGCCGCCTGCTGGGAGGTTCCAACTGCTGGATTCCTCAACTTTTTTATTCTATGTGCCCTCTGTTGTGAGGCTCCTCCTGCCTGCCTCACTGCCAGCCCCTTGGTGATGACTGTCCTATGGCTTGAGGCCACATGTGCTGCGTTCCTCACCTTTCGATGATGTGACCCCACTCGTGTGAGGACACTCCTGCCTGGTTCCCATCCCCTTGGTGAGGTGGGCCCTCTGGCGAGAGTCTAATCCTGGCTGGGTTCCTCAACGTTCTGTGAGGTAGGCCCTCTGCTGTGAGGTCACTCCTGCCTGGCTGGCACACGTCACCTTGGAGACGTGAGCCCTCTGGTGGCAGTTGGAGCGTGCAGGGCGCCTCCTCCTCTCGGTGATGACGGCCCTCTGGCGTCAGGCCCTAAATGGTGGGCTCCCCACATTTTCTGATGTGCGCCCAGTGGTGCGAGGACACTCCAGCCAGGTTCCCATTCCCATGGGGATGTGGTCCTTCTGCGCTGAGGTCTCAACTCCTGGGTTGCTCACAGTTTTGTGATGTGGGCCCTCTGCTGTGAGTTCACTGTGGCCTGGATCCCATAGCCTCGGTGTTCTGGGCCGCCTGCTGGAAGGTCTAAATGCTGGAATCCTCACGTTTTTTATATTATGTGCCCTGTGTTGTGAGGCTACTCCTGCCTGCCTCACTCCAAGGCCCTTGGTGATGTGGGTCCTCTGGTTTGAGGACACATGTGCTGGGTTCCTCACCTTAAGATGATGAGGCCCCACTGGTGTGAGGATAATCCTGACTGGGTCCCATCCCCTTTGTGATGTGGGCCCTCTGGTGAGAGTCTGATCCTGGCTGGGTTCCTCACCCATCTGTGAGGTGGGCCCTCTACTATCAGGTAACTCTTGCCTGGGTTGCTCACCTCGCCTTGTTGACATGAGCCCTCTGGTGGCAATTGGACCCTGCTGGGAGCCTCCTCAGCTCTGTGATGAGGGCCCTCTGACGTCAGGCCCTAACTGCTGGGCTCCCCAACTTTTCTTAGTGAGCCCAGTGTTGCTCAAGCACTCCTCTTAGGTTCCCATCCCCATGGGGATGTGGGCCTTCTGCTCTGAGGTTCCAACGGCTGGGTTGATCACAATTTCATGATGTGGGCTCTCTGGTGTTAGTTCACTGTGGCCTGGATCCCATAGCCTCTGTGGTCTTGGCTGCCTGCTGGGAGCTTCCCACTGCTCGATTCCTCAACTTTTGTATTCTATGGGTCCTGTGTTGTGATGCTCCTCCTGCCTGCCTCACTCGCAACCCCTTCGTGATGTGGGTCTTCTGGTTTGAGGCCACATGTGCTGGGTTAGGCAACTTTCAATGATGTGGCCCCACTGGTGTGAGGACACTCCTGCCTGGTTCCCATCCCCTTGGTGATGTGGGCCTTCTGGTGACAGTCTTATCCTGGCTGGGTTCCTCACTCTTCTGTGAGGTAGGCCCTCTGCTGTGAGGTCAATCCTGCCTGACTTGCACACATCACCTTGGCGATGTGGGCCCTCTGTTGGCACATGGAACCTGCTGGGAGCCTCCTGCCCTCGGTGATGACGGCCCTCTAGCATCAGGCTCTAACTGCTGGGCTCCCCACGTTTTCTGATGTGAGCCCAGTGATGCCAGGACACTCCTGTCAGGTTCCCATCCCCATGGGGATGTGGGCTTTCTGCTCTGAGGTCCCAATGCCTGGGTTGCTCACAGTTTCATGATGTGGGCTCTCTGCTCTTAGTTCACTCCTGCCTGCATCCCATAGCTTCTGTGCTCTCGGCCGCCTGCTGGGAGGTTCCAAATGCTGGATTCCTCACTTTTTTTATTCTTTGGGCCCTCTGTTTTTAGGCTACTCCTACCTGCCTCACTCCCATCCCCTTTGTGATGTATGTCCTCTGATATGAGGCCACATGTGCTGGGTTCCTCACCTTCGATGATGTGGCCCCACTGGTGGGAGGACAGTCCTGACTGGTTCCCATCCCCTTGGTGTTGTGGGCCCTCTGGTGAGAGTCTCATCCTGCCTCGGTTCCTCACCCTTCTGTGAGATAGGCCCTCTGCTGTGAGGTCACTACTGCCTGGCTGGCGCATGCCACCTTGTAGACGTGGGCCCTCTGTTGGCAGTTGGAACCTGCTGGGAGTCTCCTCCCCTCAGTTATGAGGGCCCCCTGGCGTCAGGCCCTAACTGCTGGGCTCCTAACATTTTCTGATATGTGCTAAGTGGTGCAAAGCCACTCCTGCCAGGTTCCCATCCCAATGGGGATGTGGGCCTTCTGTTCTGAGGTCCCAACAGCTGGGCTGCTCACAGGTTCATGATGTGGGCCCTCTGCTGTGAGTTCACTGCGGCCTGGATCCCATAGCCTCGGTGCTCTGGGCCACTTGCTGGGAGGTTCCAACTGCTGGATTCCTCAACTTTTATATTCTATGGACCCTGTGTTGTGAGGCCAGTCCTGCCAGCCTCATTCCGAACCCCTTGGTGATGTGGTTCCTCTGGTTTGAGGACACATGTGCTGGGATCCTCACCTTTCGATGATGTTGTCCCACTGGTGTGGGGACACTCCTGCCTGGTTCCCATCCCCTTGGTGATGTGGGCCCTCTGGTGAGAGTCTGATCCTGGCTGTGTTCCTCACCCTTCTGTGAGGTGGGCCCTCTGCTGTGAGGTCACTCCTGCCAGGCTGGCACACATCACCTTGGCGACGTTGGCCCTCTGGTGGCAGCTGGAGCCTGCTGGGAGCCTCCTCCTCTCGGTGATGAGTGCCCTCTAGCGTCAGGCCCTAACTTCTGAGCACCCCACGTTTTCTGATGTGAGCCCAGTGATGCCAGGACACTCCTGTCATGTTCCCATCACCATGGGGATGTGGGCCTTCTGCTCTGAGGTCCCAATGTCTGGGTTGCTCACAGTTTCATGATGTGGGCTGTCTGGTGTTAGTTCACTCTGGCCTGGATCCTCTAGCCTCTGTGCTCTGGGCCGCCTGCTGGGAGGTTCCAACTGCTGGATTCCTCACCTTTCTTATTTTTGGGCCCTCTGTTATGAGGCTCCTCCTGCCTGCCTCACTCCCAGCCCCTTGGTGATGGGTGTCCTATGGTTTGAAGCCACATGTTCTGGGTTCCTCACCTTTAGATGATGTGGCCCTACTCATGTGAGGACACTCCTGCCTGGTTCCAATCCATTTGGTGATGTGGGCCCTCTGGTGCGAGTCTGATCCTGACTGGGTTCGTCACACTTCTCTGAGGTGGGCCCTCTGCTGTGAGGTCATTCGTGCCTGGTTGGCACACATCGCCTTGGCGACGTCAGCCCTCTGGTGGCAGTTGGAGCCTGCTGGGAGCCTCCTTCCCTTGGTGATGAGGGTCCTCTGGCGTCAGGCCCTAACTGCTGGTCGCCCAAAATTTTCTGATACGTTCTCAGTGGTGCGAGGACACTCCTACCAGAATTCCATCCCCATGGGGATGTGGGCCTCCTGCTCTGAGGTCCCAATGGCTGGGTTGCTCAGTTTCATGACATGGGCCCTCTTCTGTGAGTTCACTGTGGCCTGGATCCCATGGCCTCGGTGCTCTGGGCCGCCTGCTGGGAGGTTCCAACTGCTGGATTCCTCACTTTTTTATTCTATGGGCCCAGTGTTGTGAGACTACTCCTGCCTGCCTCACTCCGAGGTCCTTGGTGATGTGGGTCCTCTGGTTTGAGGACACATGTGCTGAGTACCTCAGCTTTTGATGATGTGGCCCCACTGATGTGAAGACACTCCTGCCTGGTTCCCATCCCCTTGGTGATGTGGGCCCTCTGGTGAGAGTCTGATGTTGGCTGGGTTTCTCACCCTTCTGTGAGGTGGGACCTCTGCTGTGAGGTAACTCCTGCCTGGCATGCTCACGTTGCCTTGGCAATGTGAGCCCTCAGGTGGCAGTTGGAGCCTGCTGGGAATCTCCTCCCCTCAGGTATGAGAGCTCTGGATAAAACACATATACCCTTTTTTGCCAAGTGCATTATTTTCCAAGTTCTGTCTCTTTTCCTATGCTTTAAGAGCTACTCCCGTGTACGTTCTGAAATCAGTTTCCAGCAATTCTGCCCCGCATTCAAGTCCTCTTCGCAGCCTTACTTCAGTATAATTTTGGATGATAGCTGTCATTTATAACTCCGCAGGTTTCTGAATTACAGTGCCCCTGAGCTCCTTTCTTCAACTCGCTTTCTTGTGAGCTGGCCGCAACACCGCAGGATCTCCTCAGGCCCTAATCTAGTTCCAGCATGGCACGCGGAGCCTTTGGTTCATTTATCTTCCTGGTGGGAAATGAGAGTTAAATTTGCCCGTCCAGACACCTACAGATAGTCTCCCATTGCTTCTCCTTATTCCTGTTCATCTTCCGAAGAAATTGCAAACTGGGCCAAACAGGAGGTTAAAGGCACTGACTCTCCAAGTGGGGAGAGTGTTAGTAAAGCGTCTGGAATGTTACACCCGAGTACCAGGGGACGAAAACTGAGACACATTTGAACACGTTTTCCGATCACACGGTGGATCATACTCTGGGTTCCACATGCATGTTTTAGCTGAAGGAAGAATCCCTTAAACCTGGAGAGTTGAGACCCATGGAATGGGTACCATGCAATATGACTTCAAAGGGTCTGCATTTGCTCACCGAACCTCACCAATCCTATCACTGCTGCGTTTATGCCGCTGTACACACGCTTGATTCTCTTTCGGAGACATATAAATCCATAGTTTTTAAGATTCTTACTAGTCAGGTATATTGTTAGGCGTTTAATATGGGGTGTTGAGTCCACTTCGTTGAGCAAGGAGTAGCACTTGTCTATTATATATTTGGCTTATGGAACGGTATCTGTGCTAATTTCAATCTCTTGTTGTATGCAGCACCCCAACTCACCTTTCCCCTTAAGCAAGCACAAATTGGTTTTCTACATTTCACACTCTGTTCTGTTTAGTAATTTAGTTCCTGTGTAACCAAGTTTACATCCGTGTAGTAGTGATATCTTATGATGTTTCTTTTTCTGTGTGACTTATTTTTTATTTTTTTATTTTTTTATTTTTTTATTTATTTTTTTTTTTGCGGTACGTGGGCCTCTCACTGTTGTGGTCTTTCCCATTTCAGAGCACAGGCTCCGGACGCGCAGGCTCAGCGGCCATGGCTCACAGGCCCAGCCACTCCGCGGCATGTGGGATCTTCCCGGATCGGGGCACGAACCCATGTACTCTGCATCGACAGGCGGACTCTCAACCACTGCGCCACCAGGTAAGCCCTGTGTGACTTATTTCACTTAGAATCATCGTACCTGAATCCACTCATTATGCTGCTACAGGCCTGATGACATAGATTTCATTGCTGAGTGATATTGCATTGTACGTAAGTACCACAACTTCTTTATCCATTTTTCGCTTTCTGTGATATTGAACTTGTACCGTAAACGAGGTTCTTGTAAACAGAGCCGTCCCAAACTTGGGGTGGCTGTGTCTTTTTGATTTTAATTTCCCTAAGCTATAGGACCATAAGTGGAAGTGCCCTAGGCTCTGTTGCTTTGTTTTTTGGATGTTTCAGGAAACACCATACACTTCGCCAGAGTGGCTGCTGGCAATTTACATGCCGCCCATCAGCATAACAAGGCTCCCAGTTCTCCATGGCCTGTCCTGCCTTTCTGGATTTTACACTTTTTTCAGATGGCCCTTTTGACCGGGGGGCAGTGAGACTTCATTGTAGTGCAGATTTCTTTTGCAAGCTTGCTTGGTTGGCCAAAAAGGGCGTATGCGTTTTTTCCTGAATATATTCAGGAAAAAACGCATACGCCCTTTTTGGCCAAGTGCATCATTGTGGACGTTCTGCCTCTTTTCCTATGCTTTACATGCAATTCCCGTCTACCTCCTGAAATCTGTTTCCTGCAATTCTGCCCCGCTTTCAAGTCCTCTTGGCTGCCTTCCTTCAATATATTTTTGGAAGATAGCTGTCATTTATAACTCTGCAGGTTTGTGAATTACAGTGCCCCTGAGCTTTCTTCAACTCGCTTTCTTTTGAGCTGGCCGCAACACCGCAGGATTGCTTCAGGCCCTAGTTTGTTTCCGGCACGGCATGTTGAGCCTTTGGTTAATTCCTCTTCCTGGTGGGAAATGAGAGTTAAATTTGCCCGTCCAGACACCTCCAGCTAGTCTCTCATTGGTTCTCCCTATTCCTGTTCATTTTCCACAGAAATTGCAAACTGGGCCAAACAGGAGGTAAAAGGCACTGACTCTCCAAGTGGGGAGAGTGTTAGTAAAGCATCTGGAATATTGCACCCGAGTTCTATGGGACGAAAACTGAGACACATTTGAACACGTTTCCCGATCACACGGTGGATCATACTCTGGATTCCACATGCATGTTTTAGCTGAAGGAAGAATCCCTTAAACCTGGAGAGTTGAGTCCCATGGAATGGGTACCGTGCAATATGACTTCAACGGGTCTGCATTTGCTCACCGAACTTCACCAATCCTATCACTGCTGCGTTTATGCCACCGTACACACGCTTGATTCTCTTTCGGAGACATATAAATCGGTAGGTTTTATATTCTTACTAGTCAGGTATATTCTTAGGCGTTTATATGGGGTGTTGAGTCCACTTCGTTCAGCAAGAAGTAGCTCTTGTCTATTGCTTATTTGGCTTATGGAACGGTATCTGTGCTAATTTCAATCTCTGGTTTCATGCAGCACCCCAACTCACCTTTCCCCTTAAGCAAGCATAAGTTGGTTTTCTACATTTGAGACCCTGTTCTGTTTTGTAATTCAGTTCCTGTGTAGCCAAGTTTACATTCCGTGTAGTAGTGATATCTTATGATGTTTCTTTTTCTGTGTGACTTATTTCACTTAGACTCATCATACCTGCATCCACTCATTATGCTGCTATGGGCCTGATGACATAGATTTCATTGCTGAGTGATATTGCATTGTACGTAAGTACCACAACTTCTTTATCCATTTTTTGCTTTCTGTGATATTGAACTTGTACCGTAAACGAGGTTCTTGTAAACAGAGCCGTCCCAAACTTTGGGGTGGCTGTGTCTTTTTGATTTTAATTTCCCTAAGCTATAGGACCATAAGTGGAAGTGCCCTAGGCTCTGTTGCTTTGTTTTTTAGATGTTTCAGGAAACACCATACACTTCTCCAGAGTGGCTGTTGGCAATTTACATCCCGCCCACCAGCATAACAAGGCTCCCAGTTCTCCATGGCCTGTCCTGCCTTTCTGGATTTTACACTTTTTTCAGATGGCCCTTTTGACCGGGGGGCAGTGAGACTTCATTGTAGTGCAGATTTCCTTTGCAAGCTTGCTTGGTTGGCCAAAAAGGGCGTATGCGTTTTTTCCTGAATATATTCAGGAAAAAATGCATACGCCCTTTTTGGCCAAGTGCATCATTGTGGACGTTCTGCCTCTTTTCCTATGATTTACATGCAATTCCCGTCTACCTCCTGTTATCGGTTTCCTGCAATTCTGCCCCGCTTTCAAGTCCTCTTGGCAGCCTTACTTCAATATATTTTTGGAAGATACCTGTCATTTATAACTCTGCATGTTTGTGAATTACAGTGCCCCTGAGCTCCTTTCTTCAACTCGCTTTCTTGTGAGCTGGCCGCAACACCGCAGGATTGCTTCAGGCCCTAGTGTGGTTCCGGCACGGCACGCTGAGCCTTTGGTTAATTCCTCTTCCTGGTGGGAAATGAGAGTTAAATTTGCCCGTCCACACACCTCCAGCTAGTCTCTCATTGGTTCTCCCTATTCCTGTACAGTTTCCGCAGAAATTGCAAACTGGGCCAAACAGGAGTTTAAAGACACTGACTCTCCAAGTGGGGAGAGTGTTAGTAAAGCGTCTTGAATGTTGCACCCGAGTACCAGGGGACGAAAACTGAGACACATTTGAACACGTTTCCTGATCACACGGTGGATCATACTCTGTGTTCCACATGCATGTTTTAGCTGAACGAAGAATCCCTTAAACTTGGAGAGTTGAGACCCATGGAATGGGTACCATGCAATATGACTTCAAAGGGTCTGCATTTGCTCACCGAACCTCACCAATCCTATCACTGCTGCGTTTATGCCGCTGTACACACGCTTGATTCACTTTTGGAGACATATACATCCGTAGGTTTTAAGATTATTTCTAGTCAGGTATATTCTTAGGCGTTTAATATGGGGTGTTGAGTCCACTTCGTTCAGCAAGGAGTAGCTCTTGTCTATTGCATATTTGGCTTATGGAACGGTATCTGTGCTAATTTCAATCTCTGGTTTCATGCAGCACCCCAACTCACCTTTCCCCTTAAGCAAGCATAAGTTGGTTTTCTACATTTGAGACCCTGTTCTGTTTTGTAATTCAGTTCCTGTGTAGCCAAGTTTACCTTCCGTGTAGTAGTGATATCTTATGATGTTTCTTTTTCTGTGTGACTTATTTCACTTAGAATCATCATACCTGAATCCACTCATTATGCTGCTACGGGCCTGATGACATAGATTTCATTGCTGAGTGATATTGCATTGTACGTAAGTACCACAACTTCTTTATCCATTTTTCGCTTTCTGTGATATTGAACTTGTACCATAAACGAGGTTCTTGTAAACAGAGCCGTCCCAAACTTTGGGGTGGCTGTGTCTTTTTGATTTTAATTTCCCTAAGCTATAGGACCATAAGTGGAAGTGCCCTAGGCTCTGTTGCTTTGTTTTTTAGATGTTTCAGGAAACACCATACACTTCTCCAGAGTGGCTGTTGGCAATTTACATCCCGCCCATCAGCATAACAAGGCTCCCAGTTCTCCATGGCCTGTCCTGCCTTTCTGGATTTTACACATTTTTCAGATGGCCCTTTTGACTGGGCTGCAGTGAGACTTCATTGTAGTGTTGATTATCTTTGCAAGCTTGCTTGGTTGGCCAAAAAGTGCGTATGCGTTTTTTCCTGAATATATTCAGGAAAGAACACATACGCCCTTTTTGGCCAAGTGCATCATTGTGGACGTTCTGCCTCTTTTCCTATGCTTTACATGCAATTCCCGTCTACCTCCTGAAATCGGTTTCCTGCAATTCTGCCCCGCTTTCAAGTCCTCTTGGCAGCCTTACTTCAATATATTTTTGGACAATAGCTGTCATTTATAACTCTGCAGGTTTGTGAATTACAGTGCCCCTGAGCTCCTTTCTTCAACTCGCTTTCTTGTGAGCTGGCCGCTACACCGCAGGATTGCTTCAGGCCCTAGTTTGTTTCCCAGCACGGCATGCTGAGCCTTTGGTTAATTCCTCTTCCTGGTGGGAAATGAGAGTTAAATTTGCCCGTCCAGACAGCTCCAGGTAGTCTCTCATTGGTTCTCCCTATTCCTGTTCATTTTCCACAGAAATTGCAAACTGGGCCAAACAGGAGGTTAAAGGCACTGACTCTCCAAGTGGGGAGAGTGTTAGTAAAGCGTCTGGAATGTTGCACCCGAGTACCAGGGGACGTAAACTGAGACACATTTGAACACGTTTTCCGATCACACGGTGGATCATACTCTGGGTTCCACATGCATGTTTTAGCTGAAGGAAGAATCCCTTAAACCTGGAGAGTTGAGACCCATGGAATGGGTACCATGCAATATGACTTCAAAGGGTCTGCATTTGCTCACCGAACCTCACCAATCCTATCACTGCTGCGTTTATGCCGCTGTACACACGCTTGATTCTCTTTCGGAGACATATAAATCCATAGTTTTTAAGATTCTTACTAGTCAGGTATATTGTTAGGCGTTTAATATGGGGTGTTGGGTCCACTTCGTTGAGCAAGGAGTAGCACTTGTCTATTATATATTTGGCTTATGGAACGGTATCTGTGCTAATTTCAATCTCTTGTTGTATGCAGCACCCCAACTCACCTTTCCCCTTAAGCAAGCATAAATTGGTTTTCTACATTTCACACTCTGTTCTGTTTAGTAATTTAGTTCCTGTGTAACCAAGTTTACATCCGTGTAGTAGTGATATCTTATGATGTTTCTTTTTCTGTGTGACTTATTTTTTATTTTTTTATTTATTTATTTATTTATTTATTTTTTTTTTTGCGGTACGTGGGCCTCTCACTGTTGTGGTCTTTCCCATTGCAGAGCACAGGCTCCGGACGCGCAGGCTCAGCGGCCATGGCTCACAGGCCCAGCCACTCCGCGGCATGTGGGATCTTCCCGGATCGGGGCACGAACCCATGTACTCTGCATCGGCAGGCGGACTCTCAACCACTGCGCCACCAGGTAAGCCCTGTGTGACTTATTTCACTTAGAATCATCGTACCTGAATCCACTCATTATGCTGCTACAGGCCTGATGACATAGATTTCATTGCTGAGTGATATTGCATTGTACGTAAGTACCACAACTTCTTTATCCATTTTTCGCTTTCTGTGATATTGAACTTGTACCGTAAACGAGGTTCTTGTAAACAGAGCCGTCCCAAACTTGGGGTGGCTGTGTCTTTTTGATTTTAATTTCCCTAAGCTATAGGACCATAAGTGGAAGTGCCCTAGGCTCTGTTGCTTTGTTTTTTGGATGTTTCAGGAAACACCATACACTTCGCCAGAGTGGCTGCTGGCAATTTACATGCCGCCCATCAGCATAACAAGGCTCCCAGTTCTCCATGGCCTGTCCTGCCTTTCTGGATTTTACACATTTTTCAGATGGCCCTTTTGACCGGGGGGCAGTGAGACTTCATTGTAGTGCAGATTTCCTTTGCAAGCTTGCTTGGTTGGCCAAAAAGGGCGTATGCGTCTTTTCCTGATTCAGGAAAAAACGCATACGCCCTTTTTGGCCAAGTGCATCATTGTGGACGTTCTGCCTCTTTTCCTATGCTTTACATGCAATTCCAGTCTACCTCCTGAAATCGGTTTCCTGCAATTCTGTCCCGCTTTCAACTCCTCTTGGCTGCCTTACTTCAATATATTTTTGGAAGATAGCTGTCATTTATAACTCTGCAGGTTTGTGAATTACAGTGCCCCTGAGCTTTCTTCAACTCGCTTTCTTTTGAGCTGGCCGCAACACCGCAGGATTGCTTCAGGCCCTAGTTTGTTTCCGGCACGGCATGTTGAGCCTTTGGTTAATTCCTCTTCCTGGTGGGAAATGAGAGTTAAATTTGCCCGTCCAGACACCTCCAGCTAGTCTCTCATTGGTTCTCCCTATTCCTGTTCATTTTCCACAGAAATTGCAAACTGGGCCAAACAGGAGGTTAAAGGCACTGACTCTCCAAGTGGGGAGAGTGTTAGTAAAGCGTCTGGAGTTTGCACCCGAGTACCAGGGGACGAAAACTGAGACACATTTGAACACGTTTCCTGATCACACGGTGGATCATACACTGTGTTTCACATGCATGTTTCAGCTGAAGGAAGAATCCTTTAAACCTGGAGAGTTGAGACCCATGGAATGGGTACCATGCAATATGACTTCAAAGGGTCTGCATTTGCTCACCGAACCTCACCAATCCTATCACTGCTGCGTTTATGCCGTCGTACACACACTTGATTCTCTTTCGGAGACATATAAATCCGTAGGTTTTAAGATTATTTCTAGTCAGGTATATTCTTAGGCGTTTAATATGGGGTGTTGAGTCCACTGCGTTGAGCAAGGAGTAGCTTTTGTCTATTACATATTTGGCTTATGGAACGGTATCTGTGCTAATTTCAATCTCTGGTTTTATGCAGCACCCCAACTCACCTTTCCCCTTAAGCAAGCATAAGTTGGTTTTCTACATTTGAGACCCTGTTCTGTTTTGTAATTCAGTTCCTGTGTAGCCAAGTTTCCATTCCGTGTAGTAGTGATACCTTATGATGTTTCTTTTTCTGTGTGACTTATTTCACTTAGAATCATCGTACCTGCATCCACTCATTATGCTGCTACGGGCCTGATGACATAGATTTCATTGCTGAGTGATATTGCATTGTACGTAAGTACCACAACTTCTTTATCCATTTTTCGCTTTCTGTGATATTGAACTTGTACCGTAAACGAGGTTCTTGTAAACAGAGCCGTCCCAAACTTTGGGGTGGCTGTGTCTTTTTGATTTTAATTTCCCTAAGCTATAGGACCATAAGTGGAAGTGCCCTAGGCTCTGTTGCTTTGTTTTTTAGATGTTTCAGGAAACACCATACACTTCTCCAGAGTGGCTGTTGGCAATTTACATCCCACCCACCAGCATAACAAGGCTCCCAGTTCTCCATGGCCTGTCCTGCCTTTCTGGATTTTACACTTTTTTCAGATGGCCCTTTTGACCGGGGGGCAGTGAGACTTCATTGTAGTGCAGATTTCCTTTGCAAGCTTGCTTGGTTGGCCAAAAAGGGCGTATGCGTTTTTTCCTGAATATATTCAGGAAAAAACGCATACACCCTTTTTGGCCAAGTGCATCATTGTGGACGTTCTGCCTCTTTTCCTATGCTTTACATGCAATTCCCGTCTACCTCCTGAAATCGGTTTCCTGCAATTCTGCCCCGCTTTCAAGTCCTCTTGGCAGCCTTACTTCAATATATTTTTGGACGATAGCTGTCATTTATAACTCTGCAGGTTTGTGAATTACAGTGCCCCTGAGCTCCTTTCTTCAACTCGCTTTCTTGTGAGCTGGCCGCAACACCGTAGGATTGCTTCAGGCCCTAGTGTGGTTCCGGCACGGCACGCTGAGCCTTTGGTTAATTCCTCTTTCTGGTGGGAAATGAGAGTTAAATTTGCCCGTCCAGACACCTCCAGCTAGTTTCTCATTGGTTCTCCCTATTCCTGTACATTTTCTGCAGAAATTGCAAACTGGGCCATACAGGAGGTTAAAGGCACTGACTCTCCAAGTGAGGAGAGTGTTAGTAAAGCGTCTGGAGTGTTGCACCCGAGTACCAGGGGACGAAAACTGAGACACATTTGAACACGTTTCCTGATCACACGGTGGATCATACTCTGTGTTCCACATGCATGTTTTAGCTGAAGGAAGAATCCCTTAAACTTGGAGAGTTGAGACCCATGGAATGGGTACCATGCAATATGACTTCAAAGGGTCTGCATTTGCTCACCGAACCTCACCAATCCTATCACTGCTGCGTTTATGCCGCTGTACACACGCTTGATTCTCTTTCGGAGACATATAAATCCATAGTTTTTAAGATTCTTACTAGTCAGGTATATTGTTAGGCGTTTAATATGGGGTGTTGAGTCCACTTCGTTGAGCAAGGAGTAGCACTTGTCTATTATATATTTGGCTTATGGAACGGTATCTGTGCTAATTTCAATCTCTTGTTGTATGCAGCACCCCAACTCACCTTTCCCCTTAAGCAAGCATAAATTGGTTTTCTACATTTCACACTCTGTTCTGTTTAGTAATTTAGTTCCTGTGTAACCAAGTTTACATCCGTGTAGTAGTGATATCTTATGATGTTTCTTTTTCTGTGTGACTTATTTTTTATTTTTTTATTTATTTATTTATTTATTTATTTTTTTTTTTGCGGTACGTGGGCCTCTCACTGTTGTGGTCTTTCCCATTGCAGAGCACAGGCTCCGGACGCGCAGGCTCAGCGGCCATGGCTCACAGGCCCAGCCACTCCGCGGCATGTGGGATCTTCCCGGATCGGGGCACGAACCCATGTACTCTGCATCGGCAGGCGGACTCTCAACCACTGCGCCACCAGGTAAGCCCTGTGTGACTTATTTCACTTAGAATCATCGTACCTGAATCCACTCATTATGCTGCTACAGGCCTGATGACATAGATTTCATTGCTGAGTGATATTGCATTGTACGTAAGTACCACAACTTCTTTATCCATTTTTCGCTTTCTGTGATATTGAACTTGTACCGTAAACGAGGTTCTTGTAAACAGAGCCGTCCCAAACTTGGGGTGGCTGTGTCTTTTTGATTTTAATTTCCCTAAGCTATAGGACCATAAGTGGAAGTGCCCTAGGCTCTGTTGCTTTGTTTTTTGGATGTTTCAGGAAACACCATACACTTCGCCAGAGTGGCTGCTGGCAATTTACATGCCGCCCATCAGCATAACAAGGCTCCCAGTTCTCCATGGCCTGTCCTGCCTTTCTGGATTTTACACATTTTTCAGATGGCCCTTTTGACCGGGGGGCAGTGAGACTTCATTGTAGTGCAGATTTCCTTTGCAAGCTTGCTTGGTTGGCCAAAAAGGGCGTATGCGTCTTTTCCTGATTCAGGAAAAAACGCATACGCCCTTTTTGGCCAAGTGCATCATTGTGGACGTTCTGCCTCTTTTCCTATGCTTTACATGCAATTCCAGTCTACCTCCTGAAATCGGTTTCCTGCAATTCTGTCCCGCTTTCAACTCCTCTTGGCTGCCTTACTTCAATATATTTTTGGAAGATAGCTGTCATTTATAACTCTGCAGGTTTGTGAATTACAGTGCCCCTGAGCTTTCTTCAACTCGCTTTCTTTTGAGCTGGCCGCAACACCGCAGGATTGCTTCAGGCCCTAGTTTGTTTCCGGCACGGCATGTTGAGCCTTTGGTTAATTCCTCTTCCTGGTGGGAAATGAGAGTTAAATTTGCCCGTCCAGACACCTCCAGCTAGTCTCTCATTGGTTCTCCCTATTCCTGTTCATTTTCCACAGAAATTGCAAACTGGGCCAAACAGGAGGTTAAAGGCACTGACTCTCCAAGTGGGGAGAGTGTTAGTAAAGCGTCTGGAGTTTGCACCCGAGTACCAGGGGACGAAAACTGAGACACATTTGAACACGTTTCCTGATCACACGGTGGATCATACACTGTGTTTCACATGCATGTTTCAGCTGAAGGAAGAATCCTTTAAACCTGGAGAGTTGAGACCCATGGAATGGGTACCATGCAATATGACTTCAAAGGGTCTGCATTTGCTCACCGAACCTCACCAATCCTATCACTGCTGCGTTTATGCCGTCGTACACACACTTGATTCTCTTTCGGAGACATATAAATCCGTAGGTTTTAAGATTATTTCTAGTCAGGTATATTCTTAGGCGTTTAATATGGGGTGTTGAGTCCACTGCGTTGAGCAAGGAGTAGCTTTTGTCTATTACATATTTGGCTTATGGAACGGTATCTGTGCTAATTTCAATCTCTGGTTTTATGCAGCACCCCAACTCACCTTTCCCCTTAAGCAAGCATAAGTTGGTTTTCTACATTTGAGACCCTGTTCTGTTTTGTAATT
The DNA here is from genome assembly GCF_964270905.1 of Leucopleurus acutus. Taxonomy (NCBI): domain Eukaryota; kingdom Metazoa; phylum Chordata; class Mammalia; order Artiodactyla; family Delphinidae; genus Leucopleurus; species Leucopleurus acutus. The sequence goes on along the minus strand of NW_028138695.1, from coordinate 53,870 downwards.
CAGTTCCTGTGTAGCCAAGTTTCCATTCCGTGTAGTAGTGATACCTTATGATGTTTCTTTTTCTGTGTGACTTATTTCACTTAGAATCATCGTACCTGCATCCACTCATTATGCTGCTACGGGCCTGATGACATAGATTTCATTGCTGAGTGATATTGCATTGTACGTAAGTACCACAACTTCTTTATCCATTTTTCGCTTTCTGTGATATTGAACTTGTACCGTAAACGAGGTTCTTGTAAACAGAGCCGTCCCAAACTTTGGGGTGGCTGTGTCTTTTTGATTTTAATTTCCCTAAGCTATAGGACCATAAGTGGAAGTGCCCTAGGCTCTGTTGCTTTGTTTTTTAGATGTTTCAGGAAACACCATACACTTCTCCAGAGTGGCTGTTGGCAATTTACATCCCACCCACCAGCATAACAAGGCTCCCAGTTCTCCATGGCCTGTCCTGCCTTTCTGGATTTTACACTTTTTTCAGATGGCCCTTTTGACCGGGGGGCAGTGAGACTTCATTGTAGTGCAGATTTCCTTTGCAAGCTTGCTTGGTTGGCCAAAAAGGGCGTATGCGTTTTTTCCTGAATATATTCAGGAAAAAACGCATACACCCTTTTTGGCCAAGTGCATCATTGTGGACGTTCTGCCTCTTTTCCTATGCTTTACATGCAATTCCCGTCTACCTCCTGAAATCGGTTTCCTGCAATTCTGCCCCGCTTTCAAGTCCTCTTGGCAGCCTTACTTCAATATATTTTTGGACGATAGCTGTCATTTATAACTCTGCAGGTTTGTGAATTACAGTGCCCCTGAGCTCCTTTCTTCAACTCGCTTTCTTGTGAGCTGGCCGCAACACCGTAGGATTGCTTCAGGCCCTAGTGTGGTTCCGGCACGGCACGCTGAGCCTTTGGTTAATTCCTCTTTCTGGTGGGAAATGAGAGTTAAATTTGCCCGTCCAGACACCTCCAGCTAGTTTCTCATTGGTTCTCCCTATTCCTGTACATTTTCTGCAGAAATTGCAAACTGGGCCATACAGGAGGTTAAAGGCACTGACTCTCCAAGTGAGGAGAGTGTTAGTAAAGCGTCTGGAGTGTTGCACCCGAGTACCAGGGGACGAAAACTGAGACACATTTGAACACGTTTCCTGATCACACGGTGGATCATACTCTGTGTTCCACATGCATGTTTTAGCTGAAGGAAGAATCCCTTAAACTTGGAGAGTTGAGACCCATGGAATGGGTACCATGCAATATGACTTCAAAGGGTCTGCATTTGCTCACCGAACCTCACCAATCCTATCACTGCTGCGTTTATGCCGCTGTACACACGCTTGATTCTCTTTCGGAGACATATATATCCGTAGTTTTTAAGATTATTTCTAGTCAGGTGTATTCTTAAGCGTTTAATATGGGGTGTTGAGTCCACTTCGTTGAGCAAGGAGTAGCTCTTGTCTATTACATATTTGTCTTATGGAACGGTATCTGTGCTAATTTCAATCTCTGGTTTCATGCAGCACCCCAACTCACCTTTCCCCTTAAGCAAGCATAAGTTGGTTTTCTACATTTGAGACCCTGTTCTGTTTTGTAATTCAGTTCTTGTGTAGCCAAGTTTACCTTCCGTGTAGTAGTGATATCTTATGGTGTTTCTTTTTCTGTGTGACTTATTTCACTTAGAATCATCATACCTGAATCCACTCATTATGCTGCTACGGGCCTGATGACATAGATTTCATTGCTGAGTGATATTGCATTGTACGTAAGTACCACAACATCTTTATCCATTTTCCCTTTCTGTGATATTGAACTTGTACCGTAAACGAGGTTCTTGTAAACAGAGCCGTCCCAAACTTTGGGGTGACCGTGTCTTTTTGATTTTAATTTCCCTAAGCTATAGGACCATAAGTGGAAGTGACCTAGGCTCTGTTGCTTTGTTTTTTAGATGTTTCAGGAAACACCATACACTTCTCCAGAGTGGCTGTTGGCAATTTACATCCCGCCCATCAGCATAACAAGGCTCCCAGTTCTCCATGGCCTGTCCTGCCTTTCTGGATTTTACACTTTTTTCAGATGGCCCTTTTGACCAGGAGGCAGTGAGACTTCATTGTAGTGCAGATATCCTTTGCAAGCTTGCTTGGTTGGCCAAAAAGGGCGTATGCGTTTTTTCCTGAATATATTCAGGAAAAAACGCATACGCCCTTTTTGGCCAAGTGCATCATTGTGGACGTTCTGCCTCTTTTCCTATGCTTTACATGCAATTCCCGTCTACCTCCTGAAATCGGTTTCCTGCAATTCTGCCCCGCTTTCAAGTCCTCTTGGCAGCCTTACTTCAATATATTTTTGGACGATAGCTGTCATTTATAACTCTGCAGGTTTGTGAATTACAGTGCCCCTGAGCTCGTTTCTTCAAGTCGCTTTCTTGTGAGCTGGCCGCAACACTGCAGGATTGCTTCAGGCCCTAGTTTGGTTCTGGCACGGCATGCTGAACCTTTGGTTAATTCCTCTTCCTGGTGGGAAATGAGAGTTAAATTTGCCCGTCCAGACACCTCGAGCTAGTCTCTCATTGGTTCTCACTATTCCTGTTCATCTTCCACAGAAATTGCAAACTGGGCCAAACAGGAGGTTAAAGGCACTGACTCTCCAAGTGGGGAGAGTGTTAGTAAAGCGTCTGGAGTGTTGCACCCGAGTACCAGGGGACTAAAACTGAGACACATTTGAACACATTTCCCGATCACATGGTGGATCATACTCTTGGTTCCACATGGATGTTTTAGCTGAAGGAAGAATCCCTTAGAGCTAGAGAGTTGAGACCGATGTAATGGGTACCATGCAATATGACTTCAAAGGGTCTGCATTTGCTCACCGAACCTCACCAATCCTATCACTGCTGCGTTTATGCCGCTGTACACACGCTTGATTCTCTTTCGGAGACATATAAATCCATAGGTTTTAAGATTCTTACTAGTCAGGTATATTCTTAGGCGTTTAATATGGGGTGTTGAGTCCACTTCGTTGAGTAAGGAGTAGCTCTTGTCTATTACATATTTGGCTTATGGAACGGTATCTGTGCTAATTTCTATCTCTGGTTTTATGCAGCACCCCAACTCACCTTTCCCCTTAAGCAAGCATAAGTTGGTTTTCTACATTTGAGACCCTGTTTTGCTTTGTAATTCAGTTCCTGTGTAGCCAAGTTTACATTCCATGTATTGGTGATACCTTATGATGTTTCTTTTTCTGTGTGACTTATTTCACTTAGAATCATCGTACCTGAATCCAGTCATTATGCTGCTACAGGCCTGATGACATAGATTTCATTGCTGAGTGATATTGCATTGTACGTAAGTACCACAACTTCTTTATCCATTTTTCGCTTTCTGTGATATTGAACTTGTACCGTAAACAAGGTTCTTGTAAACAGAGCCGTCCCAAACTTGGGGTGGCTGTGTCTTTTTGATTTTAATTTCCCTAAGCTATAGGACCATAAGTGGAAGTGCCCTAGGCTCTGTTGCTTTGTTTTTTGGATGTTTCAGGAAACACCATACACTTCTCCAGAGTGGCTGCTGGCAATTTACATCCCGCCCATCAGCATAACAAGGCTCCCAGTTCTCCATGGCCTGTCCTGCCTTTCTGGATTTTACACTTTTTTCAGATGGCCCTTTTGACCGGGGGGCAGTGAGACTTCATTGTAGTGCAGATTTCCTTTGCAAGCTTGCTTGGTTGGCCAAAAAGGGCGTATGCGTTCTTTCCTGAATATATTCAGGAAAAAACGCATACGCCCATTTTGGCCAACCAAGTGCATCATTGTGGACGTTCTGCCTCTTTTCCTATGCTTTACATGCAATTCCAGTGTACCTCCTGAAATCGGTTTCCTGCAATTCTGCCCCGCTTTCAAGTCCTCTTGGCAGCCTTACTTCAATATATTTTTGGACGATAAGTGTCATTTATAACTCTGAAGGGTTGTGAATTACAGTGTCCCTGAGCTCCTTTCTTCAACTCGCTTTTTTGTGAGCTGGCCGCAACACCGCAGGATTGCTTCAGGCCCTAGTGTGGTTCCGGCATGGCACGCTGAGCCTTTGGTTAATTCCTCTTCCTGGTGGGAAATGAGAGTTAAATTTACCCTTCCAGACACCTCCAGCTAGTCTCTCCTTGGTTCTCCATCTTCCTGTTCATCTTCCACAGAAATTACAAACTGGGCCAAACAGGAGGTTAAAGGCACTGACTCTCCAAGTGGGGAGAGTGTTAGTAAAGCATCTGGAATGTTGCACCCGAGTACCAGGGACGAAAACGAGACACATTTGAACACGTTTCCCGATCACACGGTGGATCATACTCTGGGTTCCACATGCATGTTTTAGCTGAAGGAAAAATCCCTTAAACCTGGAGAGTTGAGACCCATGGAATGGGTACCATGCAATATGACTTCAAAGGGTCTGCATTTGCTCACCTAACCTCACCAATCCTATCACTGCTGCGTTTATGCCGCTGTACACACGCTTGATTGTCTTTCGGAGACATATAAATCCGTAGGTTTTAAGATTATTTCTAGTCAGGTATATTCTTAGGCGTTTAATATGGGGTGTTGAGTCCACTTCGTTGAGCAAGGACTAGCTCTAGTCTATTGCATATTTGGCTTATAGAACAGTATCTGTGCTAATTTCAATCTCTGGTTTCATGCAGCACCCCAACTCACCTTTCCCCTTAAGCAAGCATAAGTTGGTTTTCTACATTTGACACCCTGTTCTGTTTTGTAATTCAGTTCCTGTGTAGCCAAGTTTACATTCCGTGTAGTAGTGATATCTTATGATGTTTCTTTTTCTGTGTGACTTATTTCACTTAGACTCATCATACCTGCATCCACTCATTATGCTGCTACGGGCCTGATGACATAGATTTCATTGCTGAGTGACATTGCATTGTACGTAAGTACCACAACTTCTTTATCCATTTTTCGCTTTCTGTGATATTGAACTTGTACCGTAAACGAGGTTCTTGTAAACAGAGCCGTCCCAAACTTTGGGGTGACCGTGTCTTTTTGATTTTAATTTCCCTAAGCTATAGGACCATAAGTGGAAGTGCCCTAGGCTCTGTTGCTTAGTTTTTTAGATGTTTCAGGAAACACCATACACTTCTCCAGAGTGGCTGTTGGCAATTTACATCCCGCCCATCAGCATAACAAGGCTCCCAGTTCTCCATGGCCTGTCCTGCCTTTCTGGATTTTACACTTTTTTCAGATGGCCCTTTTGACCGGGGGGCAGTGAGACTTCATTGTAGTGCAGATTTCCTTTGCAAGCTTGCTTGGTTGGCCAAAAAGGGCGTATGCGTTTTTTCCTGAATATATTCAGGAAAAAACGCATACGCCCTTTTTGCCCAAGTGCATCATTGTGGACGTTCTGCCTCTTTTCCTATGCTTTACATGCAATTCCAGTCTACCTCCTGAAATCGGTTTCGTGCAATTCTGCACCACTTTCAAGTCCTCTTGGCAGCCTTACTTCAATATATTTTTCGACGATAGCTGTCATTTATAACTCTGCAGGTTTGTGAATTACAGTGCCCCTGAGCTCCTTTCTTCAACTCGCTTTTTTGTGAGCTGGCCGCAACACCGCAGGATTGCTTCAGGCCCTAGTGTGGATCCAGCACGGCACGCTGAGCCTTTGGTTAATTCCTCTTCCTGGTGGGAAATGAGAGTTAAATTTGCCCGTCCAGACACCTCCAGCTAGTTTATCATTGGTTCTCCCTATTCCTGTACATTTTCCGCAGAAATTGCAAACTGGGCCATACAGGAGGTTAAAGGCACTGACTCTCCAAGTGGAGAGAGTGTTAGTAAAGCGTCTGGAGTGTTGCACCCGAGTACCAGGGGACGAAAACTGAGACACATTTGAACACGTTTCCTGATCACATGGTGGATCATACTCTGTGTTCCACATGCATGTTTTAGCTGAAGGAAGAATCCCTTAAACTTGGAGAGTTGAGACCCATGGAATGGGTACCATGCAATATGACTTCAAAGGGTCTGCATTTGCTCACCGAACCTCACCAATCCTATCACTGCTGCGTTTATGCTGCTGTACACACGCTTGATTCTCTTTCGGAGACATATAAATCCGTAGGTTTTAATATTCTTACTAGTCAGGTATATTCTTTGGCGTTTAATATGGGGTGTTGAGTCCACTTCGTTGAGCAAGGAGTAGCTCTTGTCTACTACATATTTGGCTTATGGAACGGTATCTGTGCTAATTTCAATCTCTGGTTTCATGCAGCACCCCAACTCACCTTTCCCCTTAAGCAAGCATAAGTTGGTTTTCTACATTTGACACCCTGTTCTGTTTTGTAATTCAGTTCCTGTGTAGCCAAGTTTACATTCCGTGTAGTAGTGATATCTTATGATGTTTCTTTTTCTGTGTGACTTATTTCACTTAGACTCATCATACCTGCATCCACTCATTATGCTGCTACGGGCCTGATGACATAGATTTCATTGCTGAGTGACATTGCATTGTACGTAAGTACCACAACTTCTTTATCCATTTTTCGCTTTCTGTGATATTGAACTTGTACCGTAAACGAGGTTCTTGTAAACAGAGCCGTCCCAAACTTTGGGGTGACCGTGTCTTTTTGATTTTAATTTCCCTAAGCTATAGGACCATAAGTGGAAGTGCCCTAGGCTCTGTTGCTTAGTTTTTTAGATGTTTCAGGAAACACCATACACTTCTCCAGAGTGGCTGTTGGCAATTTACATCCCGCCCATCAGCATAACAAGGCTCCCAGTTCTCCATGGCCTGTCCTGCCTTTCTAGATTTTACACTTTTTTCAGATGGCCCTTTTGACCGGGGGGCTGTGAGACTTCATTGTAGTGCAGATATCCTTTGCAAGCTTGCTTGGTTGGCCAAAAAGGGCGTATGCGTTTTTTCCTGAATATATTCAGGAAAAAACGCATACGCCCTTTTTGGCCAAGTGCATCATTGTGGACGTTCTGCCTCTTTTCTATGCTTTACATGCAATTCCAGTGTACCTCCTGAAATCGATTTCCTGCAATTCTGCCCCGCTTTCAAGTCCTCTTGGCAGCCTTACTTCAATATATTTTTGGACGATAGCTGTCATTTATAACTCTGCAGGTTTGTGAATTACAGTGCCCCTGAGCTCCTTTCTTCAACTCGCTTTCTTGTGAGCTGGCCGCAACACCACCGGATTGCATAAGGCCCTAGTGTATTTCCGGCACGGCACGCTGAGCCTTTGGTTAATTCCTCTTTCTGGTCGGAAATGAGAGTTAAATTTGCCCGTCCAGACACCTCCAGCTAGTCTCTCTTTCGTTCTCCCTATTCCTGTTCATTTTCCACAGAAATTGCAAACTGGGCCAAACAGGAGGTTAAAGGCACTGACTCTCCAAGTGGGGAGAGTGTTAGTAAAGCGTCTGGAATGTTGCACCCGAGTACCAGGGGACGAAAACGAGACACATTTGAACACGTTTCCGAATCACACGGTGGATCATACTCTGCGTTCCACATGCATGTTTTAGCTGAAGGAAGAATCCCTTAAACCTGGAGAGTTGAGACCCATGGAATGGGTACCATGCAATATGACTTTAAAGGGTCTGCATTTGCTCACCGAACCTCACCAATCCTATCACTGCTGCGTTTATGCCACTGTACACACGCTTGATTCTCTTTCGGAGACATATAAATCCGTAGGTTTTAAGATTATTTCTAGTCAGGTATATTCTTAGGCGTTTAATATGGGGTGTTGAGTCCACTTCGTTCAGCAAGGAGTAGCTCTTGTCTATTGCATATTTGGCTTAAGGAACGGTATCTGTGCTAATTTCAATCTCTGGTTTCATGCAGCACCCCAACTCACCTTTCCCCTTAAGCAAGCATAAGTTGGTTTTCTACATTTGAGACCCTGTTCTGTTTTGTAATTCAGTTCCTGTGTAGCCAAGTTTACATTCCGTGTATTGGTGATATCTTATGATGTTTCTTTTTCTGTGTGACTTATTTCACTTAGAATCATCGTACCTGAATCCACTCATTATGCTGGTACGGGCCTGATGACATAGATTTCATTGCTGAGTGATATTGCATTGTACCTAAGTACCACAACTTCTTTATCCATTTTTAGCTTTCTGTGATATTGAACTTGTACCATAAACGAGGTTCTTGTAAACAGAGCCTTCCCAAACTTTGGGGTGGCTGTGTCTTTTTGATTTTAATTTCCCTAAGCTATAGGACCATAAGTGGAAGTGCCCTAGGCTCTGTTGCTTTGTTTTTTAGATGTTTCAGGAAACAGCATACACTTCCCCAGAGTGGCTGTTGGCAGTTTACATCCCGCCCATCAGCATAACAAGGCTCCCAGTTCTCCATGGCCTGTCCTGCCTTTCTGGATTTTACACATTTTTCAGATGGCCCTTTTAACTGGGCGGCAGTGAGACTTCATTGTAGTGCAGATTTCCTTTGCAAGCTTGCTTGGTTGGCCAAAAAGGGCGTATGCGTTTTTTCCTGAATATATTCAGGAAAAAACGCATACGCCCTTTTTGCCCAAGTGCATCATTGTGGACGTTCTGCCTCTTTTCCTATGCTTTACATGCAATTCCAGTCTACCTCCTGAAATCGGTTTCGTGCAATTCTGCACCACTTTCAAGTCCTCTTGGCAGCCTTACTTCAATATATTTTTCGACGATAGCTGTCATTTATAACTCTGCAGGTTTGTGAATTACAGTGCCCCTGAGCTCCTTTCTTCAACTCGCTTTTTTGTGAGCTGGCCGCAACACCGCAGGATTGCTTCAGGCCCTAGTGTGGATCCAGCACGGCACGCTGAGCCTTTGGTTAATTCCTCTTCCTGGTGGGAAATGAGAGTTAAATTTGCCCGTCCAGACACCTCCAGCTAGTTTATCATTGGTTCTCCCTATTCCTGTACATTTTCCACAGAAATTGCAAACTGGGCCATACAGGAGGTTAAAGGCACTGACTCTCCAAGTGGAGAGAGTGTTAGTAAAGCGTCTGGAGTGTTGCACCCGAGTACCAGGGGACGAAAACTGAGACACATTTGAACACGTTTCCTGATCACATGGTGGATCATACTCTGTGTTCCACATGCATGTTTTAGCTGAAGGAAGAATCCCTTAAACTTGGAGAGTTGAGACCCATGGAATGGGTACCATGCAATATGACTTCAAAGGGTCTGCATTTGCTCACCGAACCTCACCAATCCTATCACTGCTGCGTTTATGCTGCTGTACACACGCTTGATTCTCTTTCGGAGACATATAAATCCGTAGGTTTTAATATTCTTACTAGTCAGGTATATTCTTTGGCGTTTAATATGGGGTGTTGAGTCCACTTCGTTGAGCAAGGAGTAGCTCTTGTCTACTACATATTTGGCTTATGGAACGGTATCTGTGCTAATTTCAATCTCTGGTTTCATGCAGCACCCCAACTCACCTTTCCCCTCAAGCAAGCATAAGTTGGTTTTCTACATTTGAGACACTGTTCTGTTTTGTAATTCAGTTCTTGTGTAGCCAAGTTTACCTTCCGTGCAGTAGTGATATCTTATGGTGTTTCTTTTTCTGTGTGACTTATTTCACTTAGAATCATCATACCTGAATCCACTCATTATGCTGCTACGGGCCTGATGACATAGATTTCATTGCTGAGTGATATTGCATTGTATGTAAGTACCACAACTTCTGTATCCATTTTTCGCTTTCTGTGATATTGAACTTGTACGGTAAATGAGGTTCTTGTAAACAGAGCCGTCCCAAAGTTTGGGGAGGCTGTGTCTTTTTGATTTTAATTTCCCTAAGCTATAGGACCATAAGTGGAAGTGCCCTAGGCTCTGTTGCTTTGTTTTTTAGATGTTTCAGGAAACACCATACACTTCTCCAGAGTGGCTGTTGGCAATTTACATCCCGCCCATCAGCATAACAAGGCTCCCAGTTCTCCATGGCCTGTCCTGCCTTTCTGGATTTTACACTTTTCTCAGATGGCCCTTTTGACCGGGGGGCAGTGAGACTTCATTGTAGTGCAGATTTCCTTTGCAAGCTTGCTTGGTTGGCCAAAAAGGGCGTATGCGTTTTTTCCTGAATATATTCAGGAAAAAACGCATACGCCCTTTTTGGCCAAGTGCATCATTGTGGACGTTCTGCCTCTTTTCCTATGCTTTACATGCAATTTCTGTCTACCTCCTGAAATCGGTTTCCTGCAATCCTGCCCCGCTTTCAAGTCCTCTTGGCAGCCTTACTTCAATATATTTTTGGACGATAGCTGTCATTTATAACTCTGCAGGTTTGTGAATTACAGTGCCCCTGAGCTCCTTTCTTCAACTCGCTTTCTTGTGAGCTGGCCGCAACACCGCAGGATTGCTTCAGGCCCTAGTGTGGTTCCGGCAAGGCATGCTGAGCCTTTTGTTAATTCCTCTTTCTGGTGGGAAATGAGAGTTAAATTTGCCCGTCCAGACACCTCCAGCTAGTTTCTCATTGGTTCTCCCTATTCTTGTACATTTTCCGTAGAAATTGCAAACTGGGCCAAACAGGAGTTTAAAGACACTGACTCTCCAAGTGGGGAGAGTGCTAGTAAAGCGTCTTGAATGTTGCACCCGAGTACCAGGGGACGAAAACTGAGACACATTTGAACACGTTTCCTGATCACACGGTGGATCATACTCTGTGTTCCACATGCATGTTTTAGCTGAAGGAAGAATCCCTTAAACCTGGAGAGTTGAGACCCATGGAATGGGTACCATGCAATATGACTTCAAAGGGTCTGCATTTGCTCACCTAACCTCACCAATCCTATCACTGCTGCGTTTATGCCGCTGTACACACGCTTGATTGTCTTTCGGAGACATATAAATCCGTAGGTTTTAAGATTATTTCTAGTCAGGTATATTCTTAGGCGTTTAATATGGGGTGTTGAGTCCACTTCGTTCAGCAAGGAGTAGCTCTAGTCTATTGCATATTTGGCTTATGGAACAGTATCTGTGCTAATTTCAATCTCTGGTTTCATGCAGCACCCCAACTCACCTTTCCCCTTAAGCAAGCATAAGTTGGTTTTCTACATTTGACACCCTGTTCTGTTTTGTAATTCAGTTCCTGTGTTGCCAAGTTTACATTCCGTGTAGTAGTGATATCTTATGATGTTTCTTTTTCTGTGTGACTTATTTCACTTAGACTCATCATACCTGCATCCACTCATTATGCTGCTACGGGCCTGATGACATAGATTTCATTGCTGAGTGATATTGCATTGTACGTAAGTACCACAACTTCTTTATCCATTTTTTGCTTTCTGTGATATTGAACTTGTAACATAAACGAGGTTCTTGTAAACAGAGCCGGCCCAAACTTTGGGGTGGCTGTGTCTTTTTGATTTTAATTTCCCTAAGCTATAGGACCATAAGTGGAAGTGCCCTAGGCTCTGTTGCTTTGTTTTTTAGATGTTTCAGGAAACACCATACACTCCTCCAGAGAGGCTGTTGGCAATTTACATCACGACCACCAGCATAACAAGGCTCCCAGTTCTCCATGGCCTGTCCTGCCTTTCTGGATTTTACACTTTTTTCAGATGGCCCTTTTGACCGGGGGGCAGTGAGACTTCATAGTAGTGCAGATTTCCTTTGCAAGCTTGCTTGGTTGGCCAAAAAGGGCGTATGCGTTTTTTCCTGAATATATTCAGGAAAAAATGCATACGCCCTTTTTGGCCAAGTGCATCATTGTGGACGTTCTGCCTCTTTTCCTATGCTTTACATGCAATTCCAGTGTACCTCCTGAAATCGATTTCCTGCAATTCTGCCCCGCTTTCAAGTCCTCTTGGCAGCCTTACTTCAATATATTTTTGGACGATAGCTGTCATTTATAACTCTGCAGGTTTGTGAATTACAGTGCCCCTGAGCTCGTTTCTTCAACTCGCTTTCTTGTGAGCTGGCCGCAACACCGCAGGATTGCTTCAGGCCCTAGTGTAGTTCCGGCACGGCACGCTGAGCCTTTGGTTAATTCCTCTTCCTGGTGGGAAATGAGAGTTAAATTTGCCCGTCCAGACACCTCCAGCTAGTCTCTCTTTCGTTCTCCCTATTCCTGTTCATTTTCCACAGAAATTACAAACTGGGCCAAACAGGAGGTTAAAGGCACTGACTCTCCAAGTGGGGAGAGTGTTAGTAAAGCGTCTGGAGTGTTGCACCCGAGTACCAGGGAACGAAAACTGAGACACATTTGAACACGTTTCCTGATCACACGGTGGATCATACTCTGTGTTCCACATGCATGTTTTAGCTGAAGGAAGAATCCCTTAAACTTGGAGAGTTGAGACCCATGGAATGGGTACCATGCAATATGACTTCAAAGGGTCTGCATTTGCTCACCGAACCTCACCAATCCTATCACTGCTGCGTTTATGCTGCTGTACACACGCTTGATTCTCTTTCGGAGACATATAAATCCGTAGGTTTTAATATTCTTACTAGTCAGGTATATTCTTTGGCGTTTAATATGGGGTGTTGAGTCCACTTCGTTGAGCAAGGAGTAGCTCTTGTCTATTACATATTTGGCTTATGGAACGGTATCTGTGCTAATTTCAATCTCTGGTTTCATGCAGCACCCCAACTCACCTTTCCCCTCAAGCAAGCATAAGTTGGTTTTCTACATTTGAGACACTGTTCTGTTTTGTAATTCAGTTCTTGTGTAGCCAAGTTTACCTTCCGTGCAGTAGTGATATCTTATGGTGTTTCTTTTTCTGTGTGACTTATTTCACTTAGAATCATCATACCTGAATCCACTCATTATGCTGCTACGGGCCTGATGACATAGATTTCATTGCTGAGTGATATTGCATTGTATGTAAGTACCACAACTTCTGTATCCATTTTTCGCTTTCTGTGATATTGAACTTGTACGGTAAACGAGGTTCTTGTAAACAGAGCCTTCCCAGACTTTGGGGTGGCTGTGTCTTTTTGATTTTAATTTCCCTAAACTATAGGACCATAAGTGGAAGTGCCCTAGGCTCTGTTGCTTTGTTTTTTAGATGTTTCAGGAAACACCATACACTTCTCCAGAGTGGCTGTTGGCAATTTACATCAAGCCCACCAGCATAACAAGGCTCCCAGTTCTCCATGGCCTGTCCTGCCTTTCTGGATTTTACACATATTTCAGATGGCCCTTTTGACCGGGGGGCAGTGAGACTTCATTGTAGTGCAGATTTCCTTTGCAAGCTTTCTTGGTTGGCCAAAAAGGGCGTATGCGTTTTTTCCTGAATATATTCAGGAAAAAACGCATACGCCCTTTTTGGCCAAGTGCATCATTGTGGACGTTCTGCCTCTTTTCCTATGCTTTACATGCAATTCCTGTCTACCTCCTGAAATCGGTTTCCTGCAATTCTGCCCCGCTTTCAAATCCTCTTGGCAGCCTTACTTCAAAATATTTTTGGACGATAGCTGTCATTTATAACTCTGCAGGTTTGTGAATTACAGTGCCCCTGAGCTCCTTTCTTCAACTCGCTTTCTTGTGAGCTGGCTGCAACACCAAAGGATTGCTTCTGGTCCTAGTGTGGATCCGGCACGGCACGCAGAGCCTTTGGTTAATTCCTCTTCCTGGTGGGAAATGAGAGTTAAATTTGCCCGTCCAGACACCTCCAGGTAGTTTCTCATTGGTTCTCCCTATTCCTGAACATTTTCCGCAGAAATTGCAAACTGGGCCATACAGGAGGTTAAAGGCACTGACTCTCCAAGTGGGGAGAGTGTTAGTAAAGCGTCTGGAGTGTTGCACCCAAGTACCAGGGGAAGAAAACTGAGACACATTTGAACACGTTTCCCGATCACACGGTGGATCATACTCTGTGTTCCACATGCATGTTTTAGCTGAAGGAAGAATCCCTTAAACCTGGAGAGTTGAGACCCATGGAATGGGTACCATGCAATATGACTTCAAAGGGTCTGCATTTGCTCACCGAACCTCACCAATCCTATCACTGCTGCGTTTATGCCGCTGTACACACGCTTGATTCTCTTTCGGAGACATATAAATCCGTAGGTTTTAATATTCTTACTAGTCAGGTATATTCTTAGGCGTTTAATATGGGGTGTTGAGTCCACTTCGTTCAGCAAGGAGTAGCTCTTGTCTATTGCATATTTGGCTTATGGAACGGTATCTGTGCTAATTTCAATCTCTGGTTTCATGCAGCACCCCAACTCACCTTTCCCCTTAAGCAAGCATAAGTTGGTTTTCTACATTTGACACCCTGTTCTGTTTTGTAATTCAGTTCCTGTGTAGCCAAGTTTACATTCCGTGTAGTAGTGATATCTTATGATGTTTCTTTCTCTGTGTGACTTATTTCACTTAGAATCATCGTACCTGAATCCACTCATTATGCTGCGACGGGCCTGATGACATAGATTTCATTGCTGAGTGATATTGCATTGTACGTAAGTACCACAACTTCTCTATCCATTTTTCGCTTTCTGTGATATTGAACTTGTACCGTAAACGAGGTTCTTGTAAACAGAGCCGTCCCAAACTTGGGGTGGCTGTGTCTTTTTGATTTTAATTTCCCTAAGCTATAGGACCATAAGTGGAAGTGCCCTAGGCTCTGTTGCTTTGTTTTTTGGATGTTTCAGGAAACACCATACACTTCTCCAGAGTGGCTGCTGGCAATTTACATCCCGCCCATCAGCATAACAAGGCTCCCAGTTCTCCATGGCCTGTCCTGCCTTTCTGGATTTTACACTTTTTTCAGATGGCCCTTTTGACCGGGGGGCAGTGAGACTTCATTGTAGTGCAGATTTCCTTTGCAAGCTTGCTTGGTTGGCCAAAAAGGGCGTATGCGTTCTTTCCTGAATATATTCAGGAAAAAACGCATACGCCCATTTTGGCCAACCAAGTGCATCATTGTGGACGTTCTGCCTCTTTTCCTATGCTTTACATGCAATTCCAGTGTACCTCCTGAAATCGGTTTCCTGCAATTCTGCCCCGCTTTCAAGTCCTCTTGGCAGCCTTACTTCAATATATTTTTGGACGATAAGTGTCATTTATAACTCTGAAGGGTTGTGAATTACAGTGTCCCTGAGCTCCTTTCTTCAACTCGCTTTTTTGTGAGCTGGCCGCAACACCGCAGGATTGCTTCAGTCCCTGTTGTGGTTCCGGCATGGCACGCTGAGCCTTTGGTTAATTCCTCTTCCTGGTGGGAAATGAGAGTTAAATTTACCCTTCCAGACACCTCCAGCTAGTCTCTCCTTGGTTCTCCATCTTCCTGTTCATCTTCCACAGAAATTACAAACTGGGCCAAACAGGAGGTTAAAGGCACTGACTCTCCAAGTGGGGAGAGTGTTAGTAAAGCATCTGGAATGTTGCACCCGAGTACCAGGGACGAAAACGAGACACATTTGAACACGTTTCCCGATCACACGGTGGATCATACTCTGGGTTCCACATGCATGTTTTAGCTGAAGGAAAAATCCCTTAAACCTGGAGAGTTGAGACCCATGGAATGGGTACCATGCAATATGACTTCAAAGGGTCTGCATTTGCTCACCTAACCTCACCAATCCTATCACTGCTGCGTTTATGCCGCTGTACACACGCTTGATTGTCTTTCGGAGACATATAAATCCGTAGGTTTTAAGATTATTTCTAGTCAGGTATATTCTTAGGCGTTTAATATGGGGTGTTGAGTCCACTTCGTTGAGCAAGGAGTAGCTCTAGTCTATTGCATATTTGGCTTATAGAACAGTATCTGTGCTAATTTCAATCTCTGGTTTCATGCAGCACCCCAACTCACCTTTCCCCTTAAGCAAGCATAAGTTCGTTTTCTACATTTGACACCCTGTTCTGTTTTGTAATTCAGTTCCTGTGTAGCCAAGTTTACATTCCGTGTAGTAGTGATATCTTATGATGTTTCTTTTTCTGTGTGACTTATTTCACTTAGACTCATCATACCTGCATCCACTCATTATGCTGCTACGGGCCTGATGACATAGATTTCATTGCTGAGTGACATTGCATTGTACGTAAGTACCACAACTTCTTTATCCATTTTTCGCTTTCTGTGATATTGAACTTGTACCGTAAACGAGGTTCTTGTAAACAGAGCCGTCCCAAACTTTGGGGTGACCGTGTCTTTTTGATTTTAATTTCCCTAAGCTATAGGACCATAAGTGGAAGTGCCCTAGGCTCTGTTGCTTAGTTTTTTAGATGTTTCAGGAAACACCATACACTTCTCCAGAGTGGCTGTTGGCAATTTACATCCCGCCCATCAGCATAACAAGGCTCCCAGTTCTCCATGGCCTGTCCTGCCTTTCTAGATTTTACACTTTTTTCAGATGGCCCTTTTGACCGGGGGGCTGTGAGACTTCATTGTAGTGCAGATATCCTTTGCAAGCTTGCTTGGTTGGCCAAAAAGGGCGTATGCGTTTTTTCCTGAATATATTCAGGAAAAAACGCATACGCCCTTTTTGGCCAAGTGCATCATTGTGGACGTTCTGCCTCTTTTCTATGCTTTACATGCAATTCCAGTGTACCTCCTGAAATCGATTTCCTGCAATTCTGCCCCGCTTTCAAGTCCTCTTGGCAGCCTTACTTCAATATATTTTTGGACGATAGCTGTCATTTATAACTCTGCAGGTTTGTGAATTACAGTGCCCCTGAGCTCCTTTCTTCAACTCGCTTTCTTGTGAGCTGGCCGCAACACCACCGGATTGCATAAGGCCCTAGTGTATTTCCGGCACGGCACGCTGAGCCTTTGGTTAATTCCTCTTTCTGGTCGGAAATGAGAGTTAAATTTGCCCGTCCAGACACCTCCAGCTAGTCTCTCTTTCGTTCTCCCTATTCCTGTTCATTTTCCACAGAAATTGCAAACTGGGCCAAACAGGAGGTTAAAGGCACTGACTCTCCAAGTGGGGAGAGTGTTAGTAAAGCGTCTGGAATGTTGCACCCGAGTACCAGGGGACGAAAACGAGACACATTTGAACACGTTTCCGAATCACACGGTGGATCATACTCTGCGTTCCACATGCATGTTTTAGCTGAAGGAAGAATCCCTTAAACCTGGAGAGTTGAGACCCATGGAATGGGTACCATGCAATATGACTTTAAAGGGTCTGCATTTGCTCACCGAACCTCACCAATCCTATCACTGCTGCGTTTATGCCACTGTACACACGCTTGATTCTCTTTCGGAGACATATAAATCCGTAGGTTTTAAGATTATTTCTAGTCAGGTATATTCTTAGGCGTTTAATATGGGGTGTTGAGTCCACTTCGTTCAGCAAGGAGTAGCTCTTGTCTATTGCATATTTGGCTTAAGGAACGGTATCTGTGCTAATTTCAATCTCTGGTTTTATGCAGCACCCCAACTCACCTTTCCCCTTAAGCAAGCATAAGTTGGTTTTCTACATTTGAGACCCTGTTCTGTTTTGTAATTCAGTTCCTGTGTAGCCAAGTTTACATTCCGTGTATTGGTGATATCTTATGATGTTTCTTTTTCTGTGTGACTTATTTCACTTAGAATCATCGTACCTGAATCCACTCATTATGCTGGTACGGGCCTGATGACATAGATTTCATTGCTGAGTGATATTGCATTGTACCTAAGTACCACAACTTCTTTATCCATTTTTAGCTTTCTGTGATATTGAACTTGTACCATAAACGAGGTTCTTGTAAACAGAGCCTTCCCAAACTTTGGGGTGGCTGTGTCTTTTTGATTTTAATTTCCCTAAGCTATAGGACCATAAGTGGAAGTGCCCTAGGCTCTGTTGCTTTGTTTTTTAGATGTTTCAGGAAACAGCATACACTTCCCCAGAGTGGCTGTTGGCAGTTTACATCCCGCCCATCAGCATAACAAGGCTCCCAGTTCTCCATGGCCTGTCCTGCCTTTCTGGATTTTACACATTTTTCAGATGGCCCTTTTAACTGGGCAGCAGTGAGACTTCATTGTAGTGCAGATTTCCTTTGCAAGCTTGCTTGGTTGGCCAAAAAGGGCGTATGCGTTTTTTCCTGAATATATTCAGGAAAAAACGCATACGCCCTTTTTGCCCAAGTGCATCATTGTGGACGTTCTGCCTCTTTTCCTATGCTTTACATGCAATTCCAGTCTACCTCCTGAAATCGGTTTCGTGCAATTCTGCACCACTTTCAAGTCCTCTTGGCAGCCTTACTTCAATATATTTTTCGACGATAGCTGTCATTTATAACTCTGCAGGTTTGTGAATTACAGTGCCCCTGAGCTCCTTTCTTCAACTCGCTTTTTTGTGAGCTGGCCGCAACACCGCAGGATTGCTTCAGGCCCTAGTGTGGATCCAGCACGGCACGCTGAGCCTTTGGTTAATTCCTCTTCCTGGTGGGAAATGAGAGTTAAATTTGCCCGTCCAGACACCTCCAGCTAGTTTATCATTGGTTCTCCCTATTCCTGTACATTTTCCGCAGAAATTGCAAACTGGGCCATACAGGAGGTTAAAGGCACTGACTCTCCAAGTGGAGAGAGTGTTAGTAAAGCGTCTGGAGTGTTGCACCCGAGTACCAGGGGACGAAAACTGAGACACATTTGAACACGTTTCCTGATCACATGGTGGATCATACTCTGTGTTCCACATGCATGTTTTAGCTGAAGGAAGAATCCCTTAAACTTGGAGAGTTGAGACCCATGGAATGGGTACCATGCAATATGACTTCAAAGGGTCTGCATTTGCTCACCGAACCTCACCAATCCTATCACTGCTGCGTTTATGCTGCTGTACACACGCTTGATTCTCTTTCGGAGACATATAAATCCGTAGGTTTTAATATTCTTACTAGTCAGGTATATTCTTTGGCGTTTAATATGGGGTGTTGAGTCCACTTCGTTGAGCAAGGAGTAGCTCTTGTCTACTACATATTTGGCTTATGGAACGGTATCTGTGCTAATTTCAATCTCTGGTTTCATGCAGCACCCCAACTCACCTTTCCCCTCAAGCAAGCATAAGTTGGTTTTCTACATTTGAGACACTGTTCTGTTTTGTAATTCAGTTCTTGTGTAGCCAAGTTTACCTTCCGTGCAGTAGTGATATCTTATGGTGTTTCTTTTTCTGTGTGACTTATTTCACTTAGAATCATCATACCTGAATCCACTCATTATGCTGCTACGGGCCTGATGACATAGATTTCATTGCTGAGTGATATTGCATTGTATGTAAGTACCACAACTTCTGTATCCATTTTTCGCTTTCTGTGATATTGAACTTGTACGGTAAATGAGGTTCTTGTAAACAGAGCCGTCCCAAAGTTTGGGGAGGCTGTGTCTTTTTGATTTTAATTTCCCTAAGCTATAGGACCATAAGTGGAAGTGCCCTAGGCTCTGTTGCTTTGTTTTTTAGATGTTTCAGGAAACACCATACACTTCTCCAGAGTGGCTGTTGGCAATTTACATCCCGCCCATCAGCATAACAAGGCTCCCAGTTCTCCATGGCCTGTCCTGCCTTTCTGGATTTTACACTTTTTTCAGATGGCCCTTTTGACCGGGGGGCAGTGAGACTTCATTGTAGTGCAGATTTCCTTTGCAAGCTTGCTTGGTTGGCCAAAAAGGGCGTATGCGTTTTTTCCTGAATATATTCAGGAAAAAACGCATACGCCCTTTTTGGCCAAGTGCATCATTGTGGACGTTCTGCCTCTTTTCCTATGCTTTACATGCAATTTCTGTCTACCTCCTGAAATCGGTTTCCTGCAATCCTGCCCCGCTTTCAAGTCCTCTTGGCAGCCTTACTTCAATATATTTTTGGACGATAGCTGTCATTTATAACTCTGCAGGTTTGTGAATTACAGTGCCCCTGAGCTCCTTTCTTCAACTCGCTTTCTTGTGAGCTGGCCGCAACACCGCAGGATTGCTTCAGGCCCTAGTGTGGTTCCGGCAAGGCATGCTGAGCCTTTTGTTAATTCCTCTTTCTGGTGGGAATTGAGAGTTAAATTTGCCCGTCCAGACACCTCCAGCTAGTTTCTCATTGGTTCTCCCTATTCTTGTACATTTTCCGTAGAAATTGCAAACTGGGCCAAACAGGAGTTTAAAGACACTGACTCTCCAAGTGGGGAGAGTGCTAGTAAAGCGTCTTGAATGTTGCACCCGAGTACCAGGGGACGAAAACTGAGACACATTTGAACACGTTTCCTGATCACACGGTGGATCATACTCTGTGTTCCACATGCATGTTTTAGCTGAAGGAAGAATCCCTTAAACCTGGAGAGTTGAGACCCATGGAATGGGTACCATGCAATATGACTTCAAAGGGTCTGCATTTGCTCACCTAACCTCACCAATCCTATCACTGCTGCGTTTATGCCGCTGTACACACGCTTGATTCTCTTTCGGAGATATATAAATCCGTAGGTTTTAAGATTATTTCTAGTCAGTTATATTCTTAGGCGTTTAATATGGGGTGTTGAGTCCACTTCGTTCAGCAAGGAGTAGCTCTAGTCTATTGCATATTTGGCTTATGGAACAGTATCTGTGCTAATTTCAATCTCTGGTTTCATGCAGCACCCCAACTCACCTTTCCCCTTAAGCAAGCATAAGTTGGTTTTCTACATTTGACACCCTGTTCTGTTTTGTAATTCAGTTCCTGTGTTGCCAAGTTTACATTCCGTGTAGTAGTGATATCTTATGATGTTTCTTTTTCTGTGTGACTTATTTCACTTAGACTCATCATACCTGCATCCACTCATTATGCTGCTACGGGCCTGATGACATAGATTTCATTGCTGAGTGATATTGCATTGTACGTAAGTACCACAACTTCTTTATCCATTTTTTGCTTTCTGTGATATTGAACTTGTAACATAAACGAGGTTCTTGTAAACAGAGCCGGCCCAAACTTTGGGGTGGCTGTGTCTTTTTGATTTTAATTTCCCTAAGCTATAGGACCATAAGTGGAAGTGCCCTAGGCTCTGTTGCTTTGTTTTTTAGATGTTTCAGGAAACACCATACACTTCTCCAGAGTGGCTGTTGGCAATTTACATCACGACCACCAGCATAACAAGGCTCCCAGTTCTCCATGGCCTGTCCTGCCTTTCTGGATTTTACACTTTTTTCAGATGGCCCTTTTGACCGGGGGGCAGTGAGACTTCATAGTAGTGCAGATTTCCTTTGCAAGCTTGCTTGGTTGGCCAAAAAGGGCGTATGCGTTTTTTCCTGAATATATTCAGGAAAAAATGCATACGCCCTTTTTGGCCAAGTGCATCATTGTGGACGTTCTGCCTCTTTTCCTATGCTTTACATGCAATTCCAGTGTACCTCCTGAAATCGATTTCCTGCAATTCTGCCCCGCTTTCAAGTCCTCTTGGCAGCCTTACTTCAATATATTTTTGGACGATAGCTGTCATTTATAACTCTGCAGGTTTGTGAATTACAGTGCCCCTGAGCTCCTTTCTTCAACTCGCTTTCTTGTGAGCTGGCTGCAACACCAAAGGATTGCTTCTGGTCCTAGTGTGGATCCGGCACGGCACGCAGAGCCTTTGGTTAATTCCTCTTCCTGGTGGGAAATGAGAGTTAAATTTGCCCGTCCAGACACCTCCAGGTAGTTTCTCATTGGTTCTCCCTATTCCTGAACATTTTCCGCAGAAATTGCAAACTGGGCCATACAGGAGGTTAAAGGCACTGACTCTCCAAGTGGGGAGAGTGTTAGTAAAGCGTCTGGAGTGTTGCACCCAAGTACCAGGGGAAGAAAACTGAGACACATTTGAACACGTTTCCCGATCACACGGTGGATCATACTCTGTGTTCCACATGCATGTTTTAGCTGAAGGAAGAATCCCTTAAACCTGGAGAGTTGAGACCCATGGAATGGGTACCATGCAATATGACTTCAAAGGGTCTGCATTTGCTCACCGAACCTCACCAATCCTATCACTGCTGCGTTTATGCCGCTGTACACACGCTTGATTCTCTTTCGGAGACATATAAATCCATAGGTTTTAATATTCTTACTAGTCAGGTATATTCTTAGGCGTTTAATATGGGGTGTTGAGTCCACTTCGTTCAGCAAGGAGTAGCTCTTGTCTATTGCATATTTGGCTTATGGAACGGTATCTGTGCTAATTTCAATCTCTGGTTTCATGCAGCACCCCAACTCACCTTTCCCCTTAAGCAAGCATAAGTTGGTTTTCTACATTTGACACCCTGTTCTGTTTTGTAATTCAGTTCCTGTGTAGCCAAGTTTACATTCCGTGTATTGGTGATATCTTATGATGTTTCTTTTTCTGTGTGACTTATTTCACTTAGAATCATCGTACCTGAATCCACTCATTATGCTTCTACGTGCCTGATGGCATAGATTTCATTGCTGAGTGATATTGCATTGTACGTAAGTACCACAACTTCTTTATCCATTTTTCGCTTTCTGTGATATTGAACTTGTACCATAAACGAGGTTCTTGTAAACAGAGCCGTCCCAAACTTTGGGGTGGCTGTGTCTTTTTGATTTTAATTTCCCTAAGCTATAGGACCATAAGTGGAAGTGCCCTTGGCTCTGTTGCTTTGTTTTTTAGATGTTTCAGGAAACACCATACACTTCTCCAGAGTGGCTGTTGGCAATTTACATCCCGCCCATCAGCATAACAAGGCTCCCAGTTCTCCATGGCCTGCCCTGCCTTTCTGGATTTTACACATTTTTCAGATGGCCCTTTTGACTGGGCGGCAGTGAGACTTCATTGTAGTGCAGATTTCCTTTGCAAGCTTGCTTGGTTGGCCAAAAAGTGCGTATGCGTTTTTTCCTGAATATATTCAGGAAAAAACGCATACGCCCTTTTTGGCCAAGTGCATCGTTGTGGACGTTCTGCCTCTTTTCCTATGCTTTACATGCAATTCCTGTCTGCCTCCTGAAATCGGTTTCCTGCAATTCTGCTCCGCTTTCAACTCCTCTTGGCTGCCTTACTTCAATATATTTTTGGAAGATAGCTGTCATTTATAACTCTGCAGGTTTGTGAATTACAGTGCCCCTGAGCTCCTTTCTTCAACTCGCTTTCTTGTAAGCTGGCTGCAACACCAAAGGATTGCTTCTGGTCCTAGTGTGGATCCGGCCCGGCACGCTGAGCCTTTGGTTAATTCCTCTTCCTGGTGGGAAATGAGAGTTAAATTTGCCCGTCCAGACACCTCCAGCTAGTTTCTCATTGGTTCTCCCTATTCCTGAACATTTTCCGCAGAAATTGCAAACTGGGCCATACAGGAGGTTAAAGGCACTGACTCTCCAAGTGGGGAGAGTGTTAGTAAAGCGTCTGGAGTGTTGCACCCGAGTACCAGGGGACGAAAACTGAGACACATTTGAACACGTTTCCCGATCACACGGTGGATCATACTCTGTGTTCCACATGCATGTTTTAGCTGAAGGAAGAATCCCTTAAACCTGGAGAGTTGAGACCCATGGAATGGGTACCATGCAATATGACTTCAAAGGGTCTGCATTTGCTCACCGAACCTCACCAATCCTATCACTGCTGCGTTTATGCCGCTGTACACACGCTTGATTCTCTTTCGGAGACATAAATTCAAAGGTTTTAAGATTCTTACTAGTCAGGTATATTCTTAGGCGTTTAATATGGGGTGTTGAGTCCACTTCGTTGAGCAAGGAGTAGCTCTTGTCTATTACATATTTGGCTTATGGAACGGTATCTGTGCTAATTTCAATCTCTGGTTTTATGCAGCACCCCAACTCACCCTTCCCCTTAAGCAAGCCTAAGTTGGTTTTCCACATTTGACACTCTGTTCTGTTTTGTAATTCAGTTCTTGTGTAGCCAAGTTTACATTCCATGTATTAGTGATATCTTATGATGTTTCTTTTTCTGTGTGACTTATTTCACTTAGAATCATCGTACCTGAATCCATTCATTATGCTGCTACGGGCCTGATGACATAGATTTCATTGCTGACTGATATTGCATTGTACGTAAGTACCACAACTTCTTTATCCATTTTTCGCTTTCTGTGATATTGAACTTGTACCATAAACGAGGTTCTTGCAAACAGAGCCGTCCCAAACTTTAGGGTGGCTGTGTCTTTTTGATTTTAATTTCCCTAAGCTATAGGACCATAAGTGGAAGTGCCCTAGGCTCTGTTGCTTTGTTTTTTGGATGTTTCAGGAAACACCATACACTTCTCCAGAGTGGCTGTTGGCAATTTACATCACGCCCATCAGCATAACAAGGCTCCCAGTTCTCCATGGCCTGTCCTGCCTTTCTGGATTTTACACTTTTTTCAGATGGCCCTTTTGACCGGGGGGCAGTGAGACTTCATTGTAGTGCAGATTTCCTTTGCAAGCTTGCTTGGTTGGCCAAAAAGGGCGTATGCGTTTTTTCCTGAATATATTCAGGAAAAAACGCATACGCCCTTTTTGGCCAAGTGCATCATTGTGGCCGTTCTGCCTCTTTTCCTATGCTTTACATACAATTCCAGTCTACCTCCTGAAATCGGTTTCCTGCAATTCTGCCACGCTTTCAACTCCTCTTGGCAGCCTTACTTCAATATATTTTTGGAAGATACCTGTCATTTATAACTCTGCATGTTTGTGAATTACAGTGCCCCTGAGCTCCTTTCTTCAACTCGCTTTCTTGTGAGCTGGCCGCAACACTGCAGGATTGCTTCAGGCCCTAGTTTGGTTCTGGCACGGCATGCTGAACCTTTGGTTAATTCCTCTTCCTGGTGGGAAATGAGAGTTAAATTTGCCCGTCCAGACACCTCGAGCTAGTCTCTCATTGGTTCTCACTATTCCTGTTCATCTTCCACAGAAATTGCAAACTGGGCCAAACAGGAGGTTAAAGGCACTGACTCTCCAAGTGGGGAGAGTGTTAGTAAAGCGTCTGGAGTGTTGCACCCTAGTACCAGGGGACTAAAACTGAGACACATTTGAACACATTTCCCGATCACATGGTGGATCATACTCTTGGTTCCACATGGATGTTTTAGCTGAAGGAAGAATCCCTTAGACCTAGAGAGTTGAGACCGATGTAATGGGTACCATGCAATATGACTTCAAAGGGTCTGCATTTGCTCACCGAACCTCACCAATCCTATCACTGCTGCGTTTATGCCGCTGTACACACGCTTGATTCTCTTTCGGAGACATATAAATCCATAGGTTTTAAGATTCTTACTAGTCAGGTATATTCTTAGGCGTTTAATATGGGGTGTTGAGTCCACTTCGTTGAGTAAGGAGTAGCTCTTGTCTATTACATATTTGGCTTATGGAACGGTATCTGTGCTAATTTCAATCTCTGGTTTTATGCAGCACCCCAACTCACCTTTCCCCTTAAGCAAGCATAAGTTGGTTTTCTACATTTGAGACCCTGTTTTGCTTTGTAATTCACTTCCTGTGTAGCCAAGTTTACATTCCATGTATTAGTGATACCTTATGATGTTTCTTTTTCTGTGTGACTTATTTCACTTAGAATCATCGTACCTGAATCCAGTCATTATGCTGCTACAGGCCTGATGACATAGATTTCATTGCTGAGTGATATTGCATTGTACGTAAGTACCACAACTTCTTTATCCATTTTTCGCTTTCTGTGATATTGAACTTGTACCGTAAACGAGGTTCTTGTAAACAGAGCCGTCCCAAACTTGGGGTGGCTGTGTCTTTTTGATTTTAATTTCCCTAAGCTATAGGACCATAAGTGGAAGTGCCCTAGGCTCTGTTGCTTTGTTTTTTGGATGTTTCAGGAAACACCATACACTTCTCCAGAGTGGCTGCTGGCAATTTACATCCCGCCCATCAGCATAACAAGGCTCCCAGTTCTCCATGGCCTGTCCTGCCTTTCTGGATTTTACACTTTTTTCAGATGGCCCTTTTGACCGGGGGGCAGTGAGACTTCATTGTAGTGCAGATTTCCTTTGCAAGCTTGCTTGGTTGGCCAAAAAGGGCGTATGCGTTTTTTCGTGAATATATTCAGGAAAGAAAGCATACGCCCTTTTTGGCCAAGTGCATCATTGTGGACGTTCTGCCTCTTTTCCTATGCTTTACATGCAATTCCAGTCTACCTCCTGAAATCGGTTTCCTGCAATTCTGCCCCGCTTTCAAGTCCTCTTGGCAGCCTTACTTCAATATATTTTTGGACGATAAGTGTCATTTTTAACTCTGTAGGGTTGTGAATTACAGTGTCCCTGAGCTCCTTTCTTCAACTCGCTTTTTTGTGAGCTGGCCGCAACACCGCAGGATTGCTTCAGACCCTAGTGTGGTTCCGGCATGGCACGCTGAGCCTTTGGTTAATTCCTCTTCCTGGTGGGAAATGAGAGTTAAATTTGCCCTTCCAGACACCTCCAGCTAGTCTCTCCTTGGTTCTCCATCTTCCTGTTCATCTTCCACAGAAATTACAAACTGGGCCAAACAGGAGGTTAAAGGCACTGACTCTCCAAGTGGGGAGAGTGTTAGTAAAGCATCTGGAATGTTGCACCCGAGTACCAGGGACGAAAACGAGACACATTTGAACACGTTTTCCGATCACACGGTGGATCATACTCTGGGTTCCACATGCATGTTTTAGCTGAAGGAAAAATCCCTTAAACCTGGAGAGTTGAGACCCATGGAATGGGTACCATGCAATATGACTTCAAAGGGTCTGCATTTGCTCACCTAACCTCACCAATCCTATCACTGCTGCGTTTATGCCACTGTACACACGCTTGATTCTCTTTCGGAGACATATAAATCCGTAGGTTTTAAGATTATTTCTAGTCAGGTATATTCTTAGGCGTTTAATATGGGGTGTTGAGTCCACTTCGTTCAGCAAGGAGTAGCTCTAGTCTCTTGCATATTTGGCTTATAGAACAGTATCTGTGCTAATTTCAATCTCTGGTTTCATGCAGCACCCCAACTCACCTTTCCCCTTAAGCAAGCATAAGTTGGTTTTCTACATTTGACACCCTGTTCTGTTTTGTAATTCAGTTCCTGTGTAGCCAAGTTTACATTCCGTGTAGTAGTGATATCTTATGATGTTTCTTTTTCTGTGTGACTTATTTCACTTAGACTCATCATACCTGCATCCACTCATTATGCTGCTACGGGCCTGATGACATAGATTTCATTGCTGAGTGATATTGCATTGTACGTAAGTACCACAACTTCTTTATCCATTTTTTGCTTTCTGTGATATTGAACTTGTACCGTAAACGAGGTTCTTGTAAACAGAGCCATCCCAAACTTTGGGGTGACCGTGTCTTTTTGATTTTAATTTCCCTAAGCTATGGGACCATAAGTGGAAGTGCCCTAGGCTCTGTTGCTTTGTTTTTTAGATGTTTCAGGAAACACCATACACTTCTCCATAGTGGCTGTTGGCAATTTACATCACGACCACCAGCATAACAAGGCTCCCAGTTCTCCATGGCCTGTCCTGCCTTTCTGGATTTTACACTTTTTTCAGATGGCCCTTTTGACCGGGGGGCAGTGAGACTTCATTGTAGTGCAGATTTCCTTTGCAAGCTTGCTTGGTTGGCCAAAAAGGGCGTATGCGTTTTTTCCTGAATATATTCAGGAAAAAATGCATACGCCCTTTTTGGCCAAGTGCATCATTGTGGACGTTCTGCCTCTTTTCCTATGCTTTACATGCAATTCCAGTGTACCTCCTGAAATCGATTTCCTGCAATTCTGCCCCGCTTTCAAGTCCTCTTGGCAGCCTTACTTCAATATATTTTTGGACGATAGCTGTCATTTATAACTCTGCAGGTTTGTGAATTACAGTGCCCCTGAGCTCGTTTCTTCAACTCGCTTTCTTGTGAGCTGGCCCCAACACCGCAGGATTGCTTCAAGCCCTAGTGTAGTTCCGGCACGGCACGCTGAGCCTTTGGTTAATTCCTCTTCCTGGTGGGAAATGAGAGTTAAATTTGCCCGTCCAGACACCTCCAGCTAGTCTCTCTTTCGTTCTCCCTATTCCTGTTCATTTTCCACAGAAATTACAAACTGGGCCAAACAGGAGGTTAAAGGCACTGACTCTCCAAGTGGGGAGAGTGTTAGTAAAGCATCTGGAATGTTGCACCCGAGTACCAGGGACGAAAACGAGACACATTTGAACACGTTTCCCGATCACACGGTGGATCATACTCTGGGTTCCACATGCATGTTTTAGCTGAAGGAAGAATCCCTTAAACCTGGAGAGTTGAGACCCATGGAATAGGTACCATGCAATATGACTTCAAAGGGTCTGCATTTGCTCACCGAACCTCACCAATCCTATCACTGCTGCGTTTATGCCGCTGTACACACGCTTGATTGTCTTTCGGAGACATATAAATCCGTAGGTTTTAAGATTATTTCTAGTCAGGTATATTCTTAGGCGTTTAATATGGGGTGTTGAGTCCACTTCGTTCAGCAAGGAGTAGCTCTTGTCTATTGCATATTTGGCTTATGGAACGGTATCTGTGCTAATTTCAATCTCTGGTTTCATGCAGCACCCCAACTCACCTTTCCCCTTAAGCAAGCATAAGTTGGTTTTCTACATTTGAGACCCTGTTCTGTTTTGTAATTCAGTTCCTGTGTAGCCAAGTTTACATTCCGTGTAGTAGTGATATCTTATGATGTTTCTTTTTCTGTGTGACTTATTTCACTTAGACTCATCAAACCTGCATCCACTCATTATGCTGCTACGGGCCTGATGACATAGATTTCATTGCTGAGTGATATTGCATTGTACGTAAGTACCACAAATTCTTTATCCATTTTTCGCTTTCTGTGATATTGAACTTGTACCGTAAACGAGGTTCTTGTAAACAGAGCTGTCCCAAACTTTGGGGTGACCGTGTCTTTTTGATTTTAATTTCCCTAAGCTATAGGACCATAAGTGGAAGTGTCCTAGGCTCTGTTGCTTTGTTTTTTAGATGTTTCAGGAAACACCATACACTTCTCCAGAGTGGCTGTTGGCAATTTACATCACGCCCACCAGCATAACAAGGCTCCCAGTTCTCCATGGCCTGTCCTGCCTTTCTGGATTTTACACTTTTTTCAGATGGCCCTTTTGACCGGGGGGCTGTGAGACTTCATTGTAGTGCAGATTTCCTTTGCAAGCTTGCTTGGTTGGCCAAAAAGGGCGTATGCGTTTTTTCCTGAATATATTCAGGAAAAAACGCATACGCCCTTTTTGGCCAAGTGCATCATTGTGGACGTTCTGCCTCTTTTCCTATGCTTTACATGCAATTCCTGTCTGCCTCCTGAAATCGGTTTCCTGCAATTCTGCTCCGCTTTCAACTCCTCTTGGATGCCTTACTTCAATATATTTTTGGAAGATAGCTGTCATTTATAACTCTGCAGGTTTGTGAATTACAGTGCCCCTGAGCTCCTTTCTTCAACTCGCTTTCTTGTGAGCTGGCTGCAACACCAAAGGATTGCTTCTGGTCCTAGTGTGGATCCGGCACGGCACGCTGAGCCTTTGGTTAATTCCTCTTCCTGGTGGGAAATGAGAGTTAAATTTGCCCGTCCAGACACCTCCAGCTAGCTTATCATTGGTTCTCCCTATTCCTGAACATTTTCCGCAGAAATTGCAAACTGGGCCATACAGGAGGTTAAAGGCACTGACTCTCCAAGTGGAGGGAGTGTTAGTAAAGCGTCTGGAGTGTTGCACCCGAGTACCAGGGGACGAAAACTGAGACACATTTGAAGACGTTTCCTGATCACACGGTGGATCATACTCTGTGTTCCACATGCATGTTTTAGCTGAAGGAAGAATCCCTTAAACTTGGAGAGTTGAGACCCATGGAATGGGTACCATGCAATATGACTTCAAAGGGTCTGCATTTGCTCACCGAACCTCACCAATCCTATCACTGCTGCGTTTATGCCGCTGTACACACGCTTGATTCTCTTTCGGAGACATAAATTCAAAGGTTTTAAGATTCTTACTAGTCAGGTATATTCTTAGGCGTTTAATATGGGGTGTTGAGTCCACTTCGTTGAGCAAGGAGTAGCTCTTGTCTATTACATATTTGGCTTATGGAACGGTATCTGTGCTAATTTCAATCTCTGGTTTTATGCAGCACCCCAACTCACCCTTCCCCTTAAGCAAGCCTAAGTTGGTTTTCTACATTTGACACTCTGTTCTGTTTTGTAATACAGTTCTTGTGTAGCCAAGTTTACATTCCATGTATTAGTGATATCTTATGATGTTTCTTTTTCTGTGTGACTTATTTCACTTAGAATCATCGTACCTGAATCCATTTATTATGCTGCTACGGGCCTGATGACATAGATTTCATTGCTGACTGATATTGCATTGTACGTAAGTACCACAACTTCTTTATCCATTTTTCTCTTTCTGTGATATTGAACTTGTACCGTAAACGAGGTTCTTGCAAACAGAGCCGTCCCAAACTTTAGGGTGGCTGTGTCTTTTTGATTTTAATTTCCCTAAGCTATAGGACCATAAGTGGAAGTGCCCTAGGCTCTGTTGCTTTGTTTTTTGGATGTTTCAGGAAACACCATACACTTCTTCAGAGTGGCTGTTGGCAATTTACATCACGCCCATCAGCATAACAAGGCTCCCAGTTCTCCATGGCCTGTCCTGCCTTTCTGGATTATACACTTTTTTCAGATGGCCCTTTTGACCGGGGGGCAGTGAGACTTCATTGTAGTGCAGATTTCCTTTGCAAGCTTGCTTGGGTGGCCAAAAAGGGCGTATGCGTTTTTTCCTGAATATATTCAGGAAAAAACGCATACGCCCTTTTTGGCCAAGTGCATCATTGTGGACGTTCTGCCTCTTTTCCTATGCTTTACATGCAATTCCAGTCTACCTCCTGAAATCGGTTTCCTGCAATTCTGCCCCGCTTTCAACTCCTCTTGGCAGCCTTACTTCAATATATTTTTGGAAGATAGCTGTCATTTATAACTCTGCAGGTTTGTGAATTACAGTGCCCCTGAGCTCCTTTCTTCAACTCGCTTTCTTGTGAGCTGGCCGCAACACTGCAGGATTGCTTCAGGCCCTAGTTTGGTTCTGGCACGGCATGCTGAACCTTTGGTTAATTCCTCTTCCTGGTGGGAAATGAGAGTTAAATTTGCCCGTCCAGACACCTCGAGCTAGTCTCTCATTGGTTCTCACTATTCCTGTTCATCTTCCACAGAAATTGCAAACTGGGCCAAACAGGAGGTTAAAGGCACTGACTCTCCAAGTGGGGAGAGTGTTAGTAAAGCATCTGGAGTGTTGCACCCGAGTACCAGGGGACTAAAACTGAGACACATTTGAACACATTTCCCGATCACATGGTGGATCATACTCTTGGTTCCACATGGATGTTTTAGCTGAAGGAAGAATCCCTTAGACCTAGAGAGTTGAGACCGATGTAATGGGTACCATGCAATATGACTTCAAAGGGTCTGCATTTGCTCACCGAACCTCAACAATCCTATCACTGCTGCGTTTATGCCGCTGTACACACGCTTGATTCTCTTTCGGAGACATATAAATCCATAGGTTTTAAGATTCTTACTAGTCAGGTATATTCTTAGGCGTTTAATATGGGGTGTTGAGTCCACTTCGTTGAGTAAGGAGTAGTTCTTGTCTATTACATATTTGGCTTATGGAACGGTATCTGTGCTAATTTCAATCTCTGGTTTTATGCAGCACCCCAACTCACCTTTCCCCTTAAGCAAGCATAAGTTGGCTTTCTACATTTGAGACCCTGTTTTGCTTTGTAATTCAGTTCCTGTGTAGCCAAGTTTACATTCCATGTATTAGTGATATCTTATGATGTTTCTTTTTCTGTGTGACTTATTTCACTTAGAATCATCGTACCTGAATCCAGTCATTATGCTGCTACAGGCCTGATGACATAGATTTCATTGCTGAGTGATATTGCATTGTACGTAAGTACCACAACTTCTTTATCCATTTTTCGCTTTCTGTGATATTGAACTTGTACCGTAAACGAGGTTCTTGTAAACAGAGCCGTCCCAAACTTGGGGTGGCTGTGTCTTTTTGATTTTAATTTCCCTAAGCTATAGGACCATAAGTGGAAGTACCCTAGGCTCTGTTGCTTTGTTTTTTGGATGTTTCAGGAAACACCATACACTTCTCCAGAGTGGCTGCTGGCAATTTACATCCCGCCCATCAGCATAACAAGGCTCCCAGTTCTCCATGGCCTGTCCTGCCTTTCTGGATTTTACACTTTTTTCAGATGGCCCTTTTGACCGTGGGGGCAGTGAGACTTCATTGTAGTGCAGATTACCTTTGCAAGCTTGCTTGGTTGGCCAAAAAGGGCGTATGCGTTTTTTCCTGAATATATTCAGGAAAGAACGCATACACCCTTTTTGGCCAAGTGCATCATTGTGGACGTTCTGCCTCTTTTCCTATGCTTTACATGCAATTCCAGTCTACCTCCTGAAATCGGTTTCCTGCAATTCTGCCCCGCTTTCAAGTCCTCTTGGCAGCCTTACTTCAATATATTTTTGGACGATAAGTGTCATTTATAACTCTGTAGGGTTGTGATTTACAGTGTCCCTGAGCTCCTTTCTTCAACTCGCTTTTTTGTGAGCTGGCCGCAACACCGCAGGATTGCTTCAGTCCCTAGTGTGGTTCCGGCATGGCACGCTGAGCCTTTGGTTAATTCCTCTTCCTGGTGGGAAATGAGAGTTAAATTTGCCCTTCCAGACACCTCCAGCTAGTCTCTCCTTGGTTCTCCATCTTCCTGTTCATCTTCCACAGAAACTGCAAACTGGGCCAAACAGGAGGTTAAAGGCACTGACTCTCCAAGTGGGGAGAGTGTTAGTAAAGCGTCTGGAATGTTGTACCCGAGTACCAGGGGACGAAAACTGAGACACATTTCAACACGTTTCCCGATCACACCGTGGATCATACTCTGGGTTCCACATGCATGTTTTAGCTGAATGAAGAATCCCTTAAACCTGGAGAGTTGAGACCATGGAATGGGTACCATGCAATATGACTTCAAAGGGTCTGCATTTGCTCACCGAACCTCACCAATCCTATCACTGCAGCATTTATGCCGCTGTACACATGCTTGATTCTCTTTCGGAGACATATAAATCCATAGGTTTTAAGATTCTTACTAGTCAGGTATATTCTTAGGCTTTTAATATGGGATGTTGAGTCCACTTCGTTGAGCAAGGAGTAGCTCTTTTCTATTACATATTTGTCTTATGGAACGGTATCTGCTAATTTCAATTTCTGGTTTTATGCAGCACCCCAACTCACCTTTCCCCTTAAGCAAGCATAAGTTGGTTTTCTACATTTGAGACCCTGTTCTGTTTTGTAATTCAGTTCCTGTGTAGCCAAGTTTACATTCCGTGTAGTAGTGATATCTTATGATGTTTCTCTTTCTGTGTGACTTATTTCACTTAGAATCATCGTACCTGAATCCACTCATTATGCTGCTACGGGCCTGATGACATAGATTTCATTGCTGAGTGATATTGCATTGTACGTAAGTACCACAACTTCTTTATCCATTTTTCGCTTTTTGCGATATTGAACGTGTACCGTAAATGAGGTTCTTGTAAACAGAGCCATCCCAACCTTTGGGGTGGCTGTGTCTTTTTGATTTTAATTTCCCTAAGCTATAGGACCATAAGTGGAAGTGCCCTAGGCTCTGTTGCTTAATTTTTTGAATGTTTCAGGAAACACCATACACTTCTCCAGAGTGGCTGTTGGCAATTTACATCTCGCCCATCAGCATAACAAGGCTCCCAGTTCTCCATGGCCTGTCCTGCCTTTCTGGATTTTACTCTTTTTTCAGAAGTCCCTTTGACCGGGGGGCAGTGAGACTTCATTGTAGTGCAGATTTCCTTTGCGAGCTTGCTTGGTTGGCCAGAAAGGGCGTATGCGTTTCTTCCTGAATATATTCAGGAAAGAACGCATACGCCCTTTTTGGCCAAGTGCATCATTGTCGAAGTTCTGAGTCTTTTCATATGTTTTCAGTGCAATTCCAGTCTACCTCCTGAAATCGGTTTCCTGCAGTTCTGCCTTGCTCTCAGTGCCTCTTCATAGCCTTACTTCAATATACTTTTGGAAAATAGTTGGCCTTTATAACTCTGCAGGTTTTTGAATTGCAGTGGCCCTTAGCTCCATTTTTCAGCTCTTATTTTTGTGATCTTGCCTCATATCCACAGGATTTCTTCAGGCCCTATTCTTCTTCTGGGGCGCCTTGCTCTGCCTTTGGTTAATTCTTCTTCCTGAATTGAAATTAGAGTGACATGTGCCCATTGAAACCGCTACAGCTATTTTCTCACTGGTTCCCCCTATTCCCATTCATCCTCCGCACTAACTGCAGACTGTGCGATACCGGAACTTAAAGGCATTGACTCTCCATGTGGAGATGTTGTTAGTAAAGTGGCTGGAATGTTGATCCGGAGCCCCAGGAGAGGAAAATGAGGTGCATTTTAGAAACCTTTCCCGATCATATGGTATACCATCTGCTGGATTTCCCATGCATGGTTTAGCTGTAGGAAGATTCCCTTCAACTTGGAGTGTTGGGACCCTTGGAATAAGTAGCATGAAGTATTGCATTAAACTTTCGGCAGTTGCTCACCAAAGCTCTCCAATCCTTTCAGCCCCAAGTGTCCAGCCTTATGTCTTATCCAGCTGTGGGTTTATATGTGGTCATTCCAGGTTGCATCACAGCCCCTGAGTGAATTTTGTAAGAATTTTTCTCTCTTTCATTGTTTCTGCGTTTTGGTTTTAAAATTTATTTCTATAATGGGGTTTAGCTCATTTTCACTGCTGTGTTTGTGCCGCTCTGTGCACACTTGATTCCCTTATGGAGATATATCAATACATGGGTTTTAAGATTCTTATTACTCAGATATATTTCTCTGCGGTTTATAGGGTGTGTTGAGGCCAGTTCATTGAGCAAGGTGTAGATCTTGTCTGATACCTATTTGGTTTATTGAACGGTATCTGTGCTAATTTCAAACTCTGGTTTTATGCATCACCCCACCTCTCCTTTCCCCTTAAGCTGACATAAGTGTGTTTTCTAAATGTGAGACACTGTTCTGTTTTGTAATTCATTTTTTGTGCAGCCATATTTATCCTCCCTCTATAAGTGATATCTTATGATATGTTTCTTTTTCTGTTTGACTTATTTCAAGTAGTATTATCGGACCTCAATCCACTCTTTATCCTTCTACTAGCCTTATTACATTGATTTCATGGTGAAGAGATATTCCATTGTACATAAGTACCACATTTTCTTTATCCATTGTTCTCTTTCCTGGGATATTTAAGGTGTACTGAAGTTGAGGTTCTTGTAAACAGAGTAGCCCTAAACTGTGGTGTGCTTGTGTCTTGTTGATTTTTAGACTTCCCTAGATATACTCCCGTGATTGGAAGTGCCCTATGCTCTGTCGCTCTGTTTTTTAGATGATTTAGGAACCACCATACACTTCTCCAGAGTGGCTCTCGGCAGTTCACACACTGTCCATCAGCGTATAAAGGCTCCCTGTTCTCCATGGCCTGTCCTGCATTTCTGGTTTTTACAATTTTTTCGGATGGCCCTTTTGACCGGTGGGAAATGAGACTTCTTTGTTGTGCACATTTGCATTGCTTGCTTGCTTGGTTGCCCATAAAGTGCGTATGCGTTTTTTCCTGGATATATTCAGGAAAAAACGCATACTCCCTTTTGGGCCAACTGCATCATTGTCGAAATTCTGCCGCTTTTCATGTGCTTTAAAGGCGAGTCCAATCTATCTCTTGAAATCTGTTTCTTGCAATTCTGTCTTGCATTCAGATCCTCTTCTTTGCCTTACCTCAACATATTTTTGGACGTTAGTTTTCATTTATAACTCTGCAGGTTTGTGAATTGCAGTGACCCTGAGCTCCATTTTTTAAGTTGCTCTTTTGTGAGCTGGCCTCAAAACCGCAGGATTGCTTCAGGCCCTATTTTGGCTCCGGCGAGGCGGGCTGAGCCTTTTTTTAATTCTTATTCTTAATGGGAAATTAGAGTGACATGTGCCCGTCCAAACCCCTACAACTATTCTCTCATTGGTTCCCCCTCTTCCCGTTCATCCTCCTCACAATTTGCAAAATGTGTGAAACAGAAGTTTAAATGTGCTGATTCTCTAAGTGGGGAGATTCTAAGTAACGTGGCTGGAATGATGAACAGGAGCACCAGGAGAGGATAAATGAGGTGCATTTTAGACACATCTCCCGATCACATGGTGTACAGTCCTCTGGGTTTTCCATGCATGTTTTAGCTGTAGGAAGATTCCTTGAACCTGCAGATTTGGGACCCATTGAATGGGTACCAGGTAGTATTACTATAAAGGGTGTGCATTTCCTCACCCAACCTCACATTTCTCTTAGCGCGAACAGTTTCCAGCCTTATGTCTCATCCTGCTGTGGGTCTAGATGTGTTCAATCCATGTTGCATCACCGTCCCTGAGGAAAAGTTGTAAGAGGTTTTCTCTGTCTCTCTGTCGTTTATTTTTTTCAATTTATTACTATGTTGTTTACAGCTGATTTTCAAAGCTCTGTTTCTTGCTGCTGTACATCCACTTGATTCACGTACAGAGAGACATCAATAATTTCTTTTTCAGATTCTTACCAGTCATAGATATTCTTTTCCGGTGACTTGAGTGTGCTGAGTGCAGTTCTTTTAGCTACCGTGTAGGCCTTGTTGATTATCAGTTTGGTATTTGGAATGGTATCTTTGCTAATTTCAACCTCCTGGATGATGCCTCACCCCTCCCCACCTTTCCCGTTTAGCAGCCTTACACGTGTTTTCTACATATTTGACTATGTTTTTGTTTTGTAATTTATTTCATGTGTAGCCATTTTGGATTCCACCTTTAAGTGATATCTTATGATATGTGTCTTTTTCTTTTTGAATTATGTCACTTAGAATGATCATACGTAACTCCTCCGGAGTTGTTACAACTGGCCATATTTCATTGATTTCCAGGCTGAGTAATATTCCACTCTACATAAGTACCACATCTCTATCCATTTTTTCCCTCCAGAGACATTTAAGTTATATCCTAGTCGAGGATCTTTTAAACAGAGAGGCAGTAAACATTGGGGTGCCTGTGTCCTCTCGATTTTTGTTTTTCCCAAGATATACGCCCATGAGTGCAAGTGCCCTATGCTCTGTAGCTCATTTTTTAGATGCTTTAGTAAACACAATACACTTCTCCAGAATGGCCGTTGGCAATATACATTTCCACTATAAGCCTCACAGGGCTCCCTCTTCTCCTTGCCCTGTCCTGCATTTCTGGCGTTTACACTTTATGAGGATGGCTCTTCTGACTGATGCGAAGTGATATCTTTTGTAGTATTGATTTCCAGTGCCCACCTGTTTGGTTGGCTAAAAAAGTGTATGCCCTTTTCTTGAATATATACAGAAAAAAACACATACAGCCTTTTTGGCCAACTGCAATGTCGGCAATGTTCAGTCCCTTTTCTTGTGCTTAATGGCGAGTCCTTTCTACCTCCTCAAATCCCTTTCCTGCCATTCTCCCTTGCTTGCCAATCCTTTTCTCTGACTTTCCTCAAGACATTTTTCAGTGATAGATATTTTCAACTCTGCAGTTTCGTGAATTTTACTGCCCCTGAGTTCCATTGTTCAACTTGTGTTTATGGGAACTGGCCACAAAGCAGTGGGATTTCCTCAAGCCCTATACTGTTTCCATGGGCAACCCTAGCCTTTGGTCAATTCATCTTCCTGATTGGAAATTAGAGTGACATGTGCCTGTCTGAACACCTAGGACTTGTCTCTCATTGTTCCTCATCCTTCCGCTTCATCCTCTGGACAAATTCCAAACTGTACGCAACAGGATGTTGACAGTGTTGACATCTCCAAGTGGGGAGACTGTTAGTAAAGACGCTGGAGGGGTGAACCCGAGCACCAGGAGATGAGGAGATGAGATGCCTTTTCCAAACTCTTCCCGATCAGACGGTATACCATCCTCTGGATGTGACAGACATGTTTTAGCAGTAGGAAGAGTCCCATTCATGTAAGGAGAACACCAGGGCTTTTTCAAAATCAGTGTCTCCCCGAAACCCAAACTGGGGAGTTTTTTAAGCTACGGCTACACATATGTTCATTAAGGGCCTTGGGAAGTAGGCAGAGTCCAAACTTTAGATGACTGAAGTCTTCAGGGTCAGAAGCACTCACCACCGGCTTCCCTTAGGTTACACTTTAACTGTCATTGATAGATGATGTCAATAAAAATATCTATTCTTTTTCCGATTATTTCCCCTTATAGGTTATTGCACAATATTGAGTGTAGTTCCCTGTGCTATACAGTAGTTCCTTGTTGATGATCTATTTTATACATAGCAGTGTGTATGTGTTAATTCCAAACTGTTAATTTATCCCTCCTCCCACCTTTCCCCTTTGGTAATAATAAATTATAAGATTTTATACTTCTCAGAAATGGGGGAGCTGAAAGAGAGGTATCATTTTCAATGGAAAAGCATTTAAAACAAGATTGAAGCTTTAACCAAGATTATTAGATGTACATCCTTGGAAAGAAATCACTTCATTTCTCTAATATTGACCTGACAAATAAGACAAACCTTTTCACTGAACTTGCTTATAATAAAGTGATGGAAATATCAAATGGAAGTGTTAGAAACATCTTATTTTACCCGAGCCTTATAAACTGTTCTATGTTAACTACAGTTTGGCTCACACATCTGTTCACTGAAGTTACAATAGTCTCAATTTCTGTTACTGATCCTCCAGAGTGGACCCCAACAAGGGTCCCCCTGCCCAGTGTCATTGGGGCCAACAGATCGAGACTGAGTTTGGTTCCCAAGCAAAGGAAACTTTATATTTTCATCAGAGAATGGAGAGGTGAGAGCATGCACTACCCCGTGGGCTGTGGGCTGGGCTGCTGTGTAGAGATCCTGTCAGAGTCAGTGGGAGGGAGGGGGCGGAGCTCTCAAGGGCCGGGTTGGCTGCAGCTCAGGCTCTATATCTCGGAGTCTGCACTGGGCCCCAGGAGCTGAGGTGTCGACCCAGCCATTCTGCACCAGGAAATCTGGTCTGAAGTGCCGGGTGTGGAACCTCTGCATGCGGGACCCTAGGAGCACGTGAAATTAGACAAAGCACAAAGGATAAAAAAGGTCAGACTTGACTTTATTGCCCACATTCTATTTTTATCTCCCAGGGATTTTTAATGGGCTTTGCTGGGGACAAACCCCTCCTCTGCCTTTTGTCCCGTTCCTCATTCTTGGAGTGCTGAGGGTGCAGACCCTTCTTCTGTAACTGCTGAGTGCTGAGTTGGGAGCCCTCATACCAGGGGACGAGGGTCAGAACTTCTCCCCAGCAGCCTCCAGGTGACGTTGATTGGCCCCAGGACCCCTGCCTCCCTGCTCGTCCGCCTGAGCACCAGCATTGGAAGTGTTATAGATTCTAATGACCTTTAAGGGTCCAGGAAAGAGATGTGCAGAGACGCTGTGGGGGCCGGTTTCACCCCGCCCCACATTTGTTCGGCCACCTTAGGCTGACCGTTTCTGCCAGCCTAGATGCTCTGACCAGTAGTCTGCTCTTTCTTCAATTAGGCCCCTGAATTAACGTAAAAACAGCACCAGGTGTCAGAGCCCTGCCCGCTCAACTCCCAGACAGTCCAGGGTCAGTGGTGATCAAGGACCATGATGGCCACTGAGTCAACAGCCTTTTGAAGTAAACAGGAGTCCAGCTGGTCTTATTGGCCACCATCATCACGGTGTCTGTAGGCTTTTCTATGGTGACGGTGTGATATACGGTTCCCCCGCCAAGATTATTAGCTCCCCTCCGGGTGCAGGAAGTCCTGCAAGCAGTAGTCTACTCCTTCGGGACACACTATTGTTGTTTTATGAGAGAAACTCCAGGTCAAGTGATGTTCACACGAGTCGTCATGGTGCCCTGTTGCCCCCGGTTATCTCTCTGGATGTTGGAGTTGGAGGGCCTCCTCACTCGAGGTCGGTGTGCCCACGGAGCGAACCCTGCAACTTCAGGGCATGGTTGGTGATTAGGATCACCACGTGGGGTCCTTTTCCCTTAGGAGGGAGGTGGCCTTTTGGGCTGCTGATTTCCAGGTTTTTAGATACCGCCAGTATCTTGGCCAGATGTGGCAGTGGGCCAAGCCCCTTGGTGACTGTAGTTTATCCTACCTGGATGGCATTCTTGCGTTGTTCCATTTCAAGTGGTCCCAGTTTTTGCACTAATTCTCCAATGGCGATTCACCTTTCACCGGGAATGGAAAGGTCAAAGGGTTTAGCTCAATTAGGGAGTTCCAGGGCAAGGGTCTGAATTGACTGCTCTTTCCATTCTTGAAAGGCCACTTCTGGATTCTGTTCAAAAGGATCATCATCTTTTCCTTTCAGTGTTTCATATAGAGGCCCAGCTAGTAGACTGTAGTTAGGGATCCAGAAGCAGCAAACCCTGGCCTCCCCAGGAACCCCTAAGCTGTCTTCTAGTTTTAGAAAGGGGTAAGGCTGCAAATGGTTTCTTCCCTTTCCTGGGATGGGCTTCTCTGACCTTGTGTGAGAATGAAGCCCAGGCAGGTCACTGCAGTCTGTGATATTTGAGCTTTTTCTTGGACAACTTCTATCCTTTATTGGCTTGGTAGTTCAGAGGCCTCCTTAGTAGGGCTGGCGATCAGAATGTCATCTGCATATTGAAGGAGGGTTTCCTTTTCCAGAGGTAGAACTTTTCGGTCGTTAGCTAAGCTTTCCCCAAAGATGGTGTGGGAATTTTTGAACCCTTGGGGCAAGACGGCCCGGAAGTATTGTTTTAGTTGTATGTTGAGTCCTGCCACTCACAAACCAAAATTTCTTGTGACTCTGGGACTAATGGAATACAAAAGAAGGCATCATTGAAGACTAATACAGAATACCATGTCCTGGTGGTTGGTAGAATGACCAGCAGGGTGTAGGGATCAGGAGCAACTGGAGGTATATCCTCGGTGGCTTCACTGACTGTCCTGACATCCTTTACCAGGTCCCCAGCAGCCCATGGGGCTCTCGTGGTCAGGCCAATCCCAGGATATGGAGCTCTCCTGGGCAGGTACCCCACCCCCAACCCAGCCCACGGGGCTCTCATGGTCAGGCCCCTCCCAGGATACAGAGCTACCCTTGCAGGTACCGTGGCAGGGCTGGGCACACAGGAACCATGCACATAGCCCTCATTGAAGAGCACCCCCAGCTCACCTGTCGCTCAGAGCTGACACAGAGCACCTCAGAGCAGGACTTGAACTAACAAACAGCAGCTCCGACAGGTCTGTGACCCTGGGCATCACTCTGTGTGGCCTCCCTCCACCTGGTCTTCCAGAGACTTCCACTGCACCCAGGGCACCAGGCCTCTGTCTCCAACCACCACCCACCCCTCCTCTCCCTGACTCCTGGGTTCCTCTCATTAGGAGAGGGTTTTCTTGAAGTTGTCTCCCACTCATGGGCCAGATAAAATGATTAGAAAACAAGCCAAAGCTGCAGCCCCTTGTCTATCCTGACTCTCAGGAGCCCACACCTGTTCCTTGGACCTGGCCGGTTCAGCAAGTTCCATTTTCTGCAACTGTGAGCCCCTGAGGGGTGATGATTGGCTGACCTGGGCAGCCTTACCATGCCGGCCAGCCCTCCCCAGGTGTGCCTGGGTTGAGATCAATATAAATACCACTCCAGGCAGCAAAAGCCCCTGCAGCTGTGCCTGACGCCATTTTCTCTGCCCTGTCAGCAGTCTCGGGGCTGGGCTGGTGGGAGGGAGTGAGAGGCCACGGCTTTGTGGGTGGCCCAGTGTGAGTGGGGCTCTGCTGGACTTTCTGCAGCAGTTGCCAGGCTGCCACCTGCTAAAGAAGAGGATGTGTCACCCATACCTGCTGCTGGAATTTCTCCCTGGGCAGAGGTGAGGAAGGAAAAAAGCAGTGGGGGCAGGGACAGGACGGGTATCTCAGGCAGGGAAATGGAAATCTTCCAGAAGAGCACCCAGGGCCAGGACCATCCTGGCTGGCCTGCAGGCACCAAGTCAGCTGGCATGCTGTCACTCGTGTGGCTCCATGGCCCTTCCTCTAGGCTTTCAAGTCCTTGTATATATTCAGGTGTTTTACCTGGGAAGGGCGGGAACAGTTCAGCAGCAACTGGCCTGGGGTTCAGCTCACGTTTACTCACAGATGCCTCGGCACGGTGCCCCAGCTTTGCAATGAGGACGCTTGTTGTGTGGGGGCTGCTGGCTGAATGGGAGACGATTCCCCACCACTGACCAACTTCAGAATTGTTTACAACTGGAGCAAGTGCCCTGATACGGTTTTCCTCTGAGTAACTGGTGGGTTCTGTTTTTTTTTTTCTCTTTTTCGTTTTTGGTTCAAGGTAGATTTTATTCCTCTTTTTTGTATTTACAGATATAAGCATGGAAATAATTTATTCATATAAATACATGTATGTGAAGGGAATAATTGTTTTTTCTGTTTTATTTTTTAAATTTTATTTCTTTTTAATTTTGAATTTTATTTTATATTTTTATACAGCAGCTTCTCATTGGTTATCTATTTTATACATATAAATGTTTACATGCCAATCCCAATCTCTCAACTCCTCCCACCACCACCCCTCCAAGAGCTTTCCCCCCTTGTTGTCCATACGATTGTTGTCTACATCTGTTGCTCTATTTATGCCTTGCAAAACGGTTAATCTGTACAGTTTTTCTAGGTTCCACATATATGCATGAATATACAAGATTTGTTTTTCTCTTTCTGACTTACTTCACTCTGTATGACAGTCTCTAGATCCATCGACGTCTCTACAAATGACCCAATTTCATTCCTTTCATGGCTTAGTAATATTCCATTTTATATATGTACCACATCTTTATGCATTCGTCTGTCTGTGGGCATTTAGGTTGCTTCCATTACCTCGATATTGTAAATAGTGATGCAATGAACATTGCGGTGAATGTCTCTTTTTGATTTATGGTTTTGTCTGGGTATATGTCCAGTCCTGGGATTGCTGTATCATATGGTAATTCTATTATTAGTTTCTTAAGAAACTCCATATTGTTCTCCATAGTGACTGTATCAATTTATATTCCCAACAATAGTGGAAGAGGGTTCCTTTTCTCCACACCCTTTCCAGCATTTGTTGTTTGTAGATTTTCAGATGATGCCCATTCTAACAGGTGTGAGGTGATACCTCATTGTTGAGTCCATTTCGTTGAGCAAGGGGTAGGTCTTGTCTATTACATATTTGGCTTATGGAACGGTATCTGTGCTAATTTCAAACTCTGGTTTTATGCAGCACCCCAACTCACCTTTCCCCTTAAGCAAGCATAAGTTGGTTTTCTAAACTTGAGACCCTGTTCTGTTTTGTAATTCAGTTCATGTGTAGCCAAGTTTACATTCCGTGCATTAGTGATACCTTATGATGTTTCTTTTTCTGTGTGACTTATTTCACTTAGAATCATCATGCCTCAA
Source organism: Leucopleurus acutus (assembly GCF_964270905.1). Taxonomy (NCBI): domain Eukaryota; kingdom Metazoa; phylum Chordata; class Mammalia; order Artiodactyla; family Delphinidae; genus Leucopleurus; species Leucopleurus acutus. The sequence goes on along the minus strand of NW_028138695.1, from coordinate 10,581 downwards.
TCCACTCATTATGCTGGTACAGGCCTGGTGACACAGATTTCATTGCTGAGTGGTATTCTGTTGTACATAAGTACCGCAACTTCTTTATCAATTATTTGTTCTCTGGGATATTTAACTTGTACTGTAGAAGAGGCTCCTGTAAACAGAGCCGTTGTAAATTTTGGGGTGGCTGTGTCTTTTTGATTTTAATTTCCCTAAGCTATAGGACCATAAGTGGAAATGCCCTAGACTCTGTTGCTTTGTTTTTCAGATGTATCAGGAAACACCATACACTTCTCCAGAGTGGCTGTTGGCAATGTACATCCCGCCCATCAGCATAACAAGGCTCCTTTTTCCCCATGGCCTGTCTTGCCTTTCTGGATTTTACACTTTTCTCAGATGGCCCTTTAGACCGGGGGGAAGTGACACTTCATAGTAGTTCGGATTTCCATTGCAAGCTTGCTTGGTTTGCCAAAAAGGGCGTATGTGTTTGTTCCTGAATATATTCAGGAACAAACTCATACGCCCTTTGTTGCCAAGTGCATCATTGTCGATGTTCTGCCTCTTTTCCTATGCTTTAAATGCAAATCCAGTCTACCTCCTGAAATCGGTTTCCTGCAATTCTGCCCCGCTTTCAAGTCCTCTTCGCAGCCTTACTTCAATATATTTTTGGACGTTATCTGTCATTTATAACTCTGCAGGTTTGTGAATTACAGGGCCCCTGAGCTCCTTTCTTCAACTCGCTTTCTTGTGAGCTGGCCGCAAACCCGCAAGGCTGCTTCAGGCCCTAATCTGCTTCTGGCAGGGCACGCTGAGCCTTTGGTTAATTCCTCTTCCTGGTGGGAAATGAGTGTTAAATATGCCCGTCCAGACACCTACCTCACTCTCAACCCCTTGGTGATGTGGGTCCTCTGGTTTGTGGCCACTTTTGCTGGGTTCCTCACCTTTCGATGATGTGGCCCCACTAGTGTGAGGACACTCCTGCTTGGTTCTCATCCACGTGGTTATGTGGACCCCCTGGTGAGAGTCTGTTCCTGGCTTTGTTCCTCACCCACCTGTGAGGGAGACCCTCTGCTGATAGGTCACTCCTGCATGGCTGGCACACATTGCCTTGTTGAAGTCAGCCGTGTGGTGGCAGTTGGAGCGTGCTGGGAATCTCTTCCCCCCGGTGATGAGGGCCCTCTTGCATCAGGCCCTGACTGCTGGGCTCACCAACTTTTCTTAGTGAGCCCAGTGATGCTTTGGCACTCCTCTTAGGATCCCATCTCCATGGGGATGTGGGCCTTCTGCTCTGAGGTCCCAACGGCTGGGTTGTTCACATTTTCATGATGTGGGCTCTCTGGTGTTAGTTCACAGAAGCCTGGATCCCATAGCCTCTGTGCTCTTGGCCGCCTGCTGGGAGGTTCCAACTGCTGGATTCCTCACTTTTTTAAATTTTTGGGCCCTCTGTTGTGAGGATCCTCCTGCCTGCCTCACTCCCAGCCCCTTCGTGATGTGTGTCGTCTGGTTTGAGGCCACATGTGCTGGGTTCCTCACCTTTCGATGATGTGGGACCAATGGTCTTAGGAGACTCCTGCCTGGTTCACATCCCCTTGGTGATGTGGGCCCTCTGTTGAGAGTCTGATCCTGGCTGGGTTCCTCACCCATCTGTGAGGTGGGCCGTCTGATGTGAGGTCACTCTTGCCTGGCTTGCTCACCTCGCCTTGTGGACATGAGCCCTCTGGTGGCACTTGGAGCCTGCTGGGAGCCTCCTCTCCTCGGTGATGAGGGCCCTCTGGCATCAGGCCCTAACTGCTGGGCTCCCCACATTTTGTGATGTGTGCCCAGTGGTGCGAGGACACTCCAGCCAGGTTCACATCCCCATTGGGGTGTGGGCCTTCTGCTCTGAGATCCCAAAGCCTGGGTTGCTCACAGTTTCATGATGTGGGCTCTCTGCTGTTAGTTCACTCCTGCCTGCATCCCATAGCTTCTGTGCTCTGGACCGCCTGCTGGGAGGTTCCAACTGCTGGATTCCTCACCTTTCTTATTCTTTGGGCCCTCTGTTTTTAGGCTACTCCTGCCTGCCTCACTCCCATTCCCTTTGTGATATGTGTCCTCTGATTTGAGGCCACATGTGCTGGGTTCCGCACCTTTCGATGATGTGACCCCACTGGAGGGAAGACAGTCCTGACTGGTTCCCATCCCCTTGCTGATGTGGGCCCTCAGGTGAGAGTCTGATCCTGGCTGGGTTCCTCACCCTTCTGTGAGGTGGGCCCTCTGCTGTGAGGTCAATCATGCCTGTCTGGCACAGGTCACCTTGGCGACGTGGGCCCTCTGGTGGCAGTTGGAGTGTGCTGGGATCCTCCTCCCCTCGGTGATGAGGGCCCTCTTGCCTTAGGCCATAACTGCAGGGCTCCCCACATTTTCTGATGTGCGCCAAGTGAGTGAGGAGACTCTTGCCAGGTTCCCATCCCCATGGCGATATGGGCCTTCTGCTCTGAGGTCAAAACGGCTGGCTTGCTCACAGTACCATGATGTGGGCCCTCTGCTGTGAGTTCACTCCGGCAAGGATCCCTTATCATCGGTGCTCTGAGCCGCCTGCTGGGAGGTTCCAACTGCTGGATTCCTCAACTTTTTTATTCTATGTGCCCTCTGTTGTGAGGCTCCTCCTGCCTGCCTCACTGCCAGCCCCTTGGTGATGACTGTCCTATGGCTTGAGGCCACATGTGTTGCGTTCCTCACCTTTCGATGATGTGACCCCACTCGTGTGAGGACACTCCTGCCTGGTTCCCATCCCCTTGGTGAGGTGGGCCCTCTGGCGAGAGTCTAATCCTGGCTGGGTTCCTCAACGTTCTGTGAGGTAGGCCCTCTGCTGTGAGGTCACTCCTGCCTGGCTGGCACACGTCACCTTGGAGACGTGAGCCCTCTGGTGGCAGTTGGAGCGTGCAGGGCGCCTCCTCCTCTCGGTGATGACGGCCCTCTGGCGTCAGGCCCTAAATGGTGGGCTCCCCACATTTTCTGATGTGCGCCCAGTGGTGCGAGGACACTCCAGCCAGGTTCCCATTCCCATGGGGATGTGGTCCTTCTGCGCTGAGGTCTCAACTCCTGGGTTGCTCACAGTTTTGTGATGTGGGCCCTCTGCTGTGAGTTCACTGTGGCCTGGATCCCATAGCCTCGGTGTTCTGGGCCGCCTGCTGGAAGGTCTAAATGCTGGAATCCTCACGTTTTTTATATTATGTGCCCTGTGTTGTGAGGCTACTCCTGCCTGCCTCACTCCAAGGCCCTTGGTGATGTGGGTCCTCTGGTTTGAGGACACATGTGCTGGGTTCCTCACCTTAAGATGATGAGGCCCCACTGGTGTGAGGATAATCCTGACTGGGTCCCATCCCCTTTGTGATGTGGGCCCTCTGGTGAGAGTCTGATCCTGGCTGGGTTCCTCACCCATCTGTGAGGTGGGCCCTCTACTATCAGGTAACTCTTGCCTGGGTTGCTCACCTCGCCTTGTTGACATGAGCCCTCTGGTGGCAATTGGACCCTGCTGGGAGCCTCCTCAGCTCTGTGATGAGGGCCCTCTGACGTCAGGCCCTAACTGCTGGGCTCCCCAACTTTTCTTAGTGAGCCCAGTGTTGCTCAAGCACTCCTCTTAGGTTCCCATCCCCATGGGGATGTGGGCCTTCTGCTCTGAGGTTCCAACGGCTGGGTTGATCACAATTTCATGATGTGGGCTCTCTGGTGTTAGTTCACTGTGGCCTGGATCCCATAGCCTCTGTGGTCTTGGCTGCCTGCTGGGAGGTTCCAACTGCTCGATTCCTCAACTTTTGTATTCTATGGGTCCTGTGTTGTGATGCTCCTCCTGCCTGCCTCACTCGCAACCCCTTCGTGATGTGGGTCTTCTGGTTTGAGGCCACATGTGCTGGGTTAGGCAACTTTCAATGATGTGGCCCCACTGGTGTGAGGACACTCCTGCCTGGTTCCCATCCCCTTGGTGATGTGGGCCTTCTGGTGACAGTCTTATCCTGGCTGGGTTCCTCACTCTTCTGTGAGGTAGGCCCTCTGCTGTGAGGTCAATCCTGCCTGACTTGCACACATCACCTTGGCGATGTGGGCCCTCTGTTGGCACATGGAACCTGCTGGGAGCCTCCTGCCCTCGGTGATGACGGCCCTCTAGCATCAGGCTCTAACTGCTGGGCTCCCCACGTTTTCTGATGTGAGCCCAGTGATGCCAGGACACTCCTGTCAGGTTCCCATCCCCATGGGGATGTGGGCTTTCTGCTCTGAGGTCCCAATGCCTGGGTTGCTCACAGTTTCATGATGTGGGCTCTCTGCTGTTAGTTCACTCCTGCCTGCATCCCATAGCTTCTGTGCTCTCGGCCGCCTGCTGGGAGGTTCCAAATGCTGGATTCCTCACTTTTTTTATTCTTTGGGCCCTCTGTTTTTAGGCTACTCCTACCTGCCTCACTCCCATCCCCTTTGTGATGTATGTCCTCTGATATGAGGCCACATGTGCTGGGTTTCTCACCTTTCGATGATGTGGCCCCACTGGTGGGAGGACAGTCCTGACTGGTTCCCATCCCCTTGGTGTTGTGGGCCCTCTGGTGAGAGTCTCATCCTGCCTCGGTTCCTCACCCTTCTGTGAGATAGGCCCTCTGCTGTGAGGTCACTACTGCCTGCCTGGCGCATGCCACCTTGTAGACGTGGGCCCTCTGTTGGCAGTTGGAACCTGCTGGGAGTCTCCTCCCCTCAGTTATGAGGGCCCCCTGGCGTCAGGCCCTAACTGCTGGGCTCCTAACATTTTCTGATATGTGCTAAGTGGTGCAAAGCCACTCCTGCCAGGTTCCCATCCCAATGGGGATGTGGGCCTTCTGTTCTGAGGTCCCAACAGCTGGGCTGCTCACAGGTTCATGATGTGGGCCCTCTGCTGTGAGTTCACTGCGGCCTGGATCCCATAGCCTCGGTGCTCTGGGCCACTTGCTGGGAGGTTCCAACTGCTGGATTCCTCAACTTTTATATTCTATGGACCCTGTGTTGTGAGGCCAGTCCTGCCAGCCTCATTCCGAACCCCTTGGTGATGTGGTTCCTCTGGTTTGAGGACACATGTGCTGGGATCCTCACCTTTCGATGATGTTGTCCCACTGGTGTGGGGACATTCCTGCCTGGTTCCCATCCCCTTGGTGATGTGGGCCCTCTGGTGAGAGTCTGATCCTGGCTGTGTTCCTCACCCTTCTGTGAGGTGGGCCCTCTGCTGTGAGGTCACTCCTGCCAGGCTGGCACACATCACCTTGGCGACGTTGGCCCTCTGGTGGCAGCTGGAGCCTGCTGGGAGCCTCCTCCTCTCGGTGATGAGTGCCCTCTAGCGTCAGGCCCTAACTTCTGAGCACCCCACGTTTTCTGATGTGAGCCCAGTGATGCCAGGACACTCCTGTCATGTTCCCATCACCATGGGGATGTGGGCCTTCTGCTCTGAGGTCCCAATGTCTGGGTTGCTCACAGTTTCATGATGTGGGCTGTCTGGTGTTAGTTCACTCTGGCCTGGTTCCTCTAGCCTCTGTGCTCTGGGCCGCCTGCTGGGAGGTTCCAACTGCTGGATTCCTCACCTTTCTTATTTTTGGGCCCTCTGTTATGAGGCTCCTCCTGCCTGCCTCACTCCCAGCCCCTTGGTGATGGGTGTCCTATGGTTTGAAGCCACATGTTCTGGGTTCCTCACCTTTAGATGATGTGGCCCTACTCATGTGAGGACACTCCTGCCTGGTTCCAATCCATTTGGTGATGTGGGCCCTCTGGTGCGAGTCTGATCCTGACTGGGTTCGTCACACTTCTCTGAGGTGGGCCCTCTGCTGTGAGGTCATTCGTGCCTGGTTGGCACACATCGCCTTGGCGACGTCAGCCCTCTGGTGGCAGTTGGAGCCTGCTGGGAGCCTCCTTCCCTTGGTGATGAGGGTCCTCTGGCGTCAGGCCCTAACTGCTGGTCGCCCAAAATTTTCTGATACGTTCTCAGTGGTGCGAGGACACTCCTACCAGAATTCCATCCCCATGGGGATGTGGGCCTCCTGCTCTGAGGTCCCAATGGCTGGGTTGCTCAGTTTCATGACATGGGCCCTCTTCTGTGAGTTCACTGTGGCCTGGATCCCATGGCCTCGGTGCTCTGGGCCGCCTGCTGGGAGGTTCCAACTGCTGGATTCCTCACTTTTTTATTCTATGGGCCCAGTGTTGTGAGGCTACTCCTGCCTGCCTCACTCCGAGGTCCTTGGTGATGTGGGTCCTCTGGTTTGAGGACACATGTGCTGAGTACCTCAGCTTTTGATGATGTGGCCCCACTGATGTGAAGACACTCCTGCCTGGTTCCCATCCCCTTGGTGATGTGGACCCTCTGGTGAGAGTCTGATGTTGGCTGGGTTTCTCACCCTTCTGTGAGGTGGGACCTCTGCTGTGAGGTAACTCCTGCCTGGCATGCTCACGTTGCCTTGGCAATGTGAGCCCTCAGGTGGCAGTTGGAGCCTGCTGGGAATCTCCTCCCCTCAGGTATGAGAGCTCTGGATAAAACACATATGCCCTTTTTTGCCAAGTGCATTATTTTCCAAGTTCTGTCTCTTTTCCTATGCTTTAAGAGCTACTCCCGTGTACGTTCTGAAATCAGTTTCCAGCAATTCTGCCCCGCATTCAAGTCCTCTTCGCAGCCTTACTTCAGTATAATTTTGGATGATAGCTGTCATTTATAACTCCGCAGGTTTCTGAATTACAGTGCCCCTGAGCTCCTTTCTTCAACTCGCTTTCTTGTGAGCTGGCCGCAACACCGCAGGATCTCCTCAGGCCCTAATCTAGTTCCAGCATGGCACGCGGAGCCTTTGGTTCATTTATCTTCCTGGTGGGAAATGAGAGTTAAATTTGCCCGTCCAGACACCTACAGATAGTCTCCCATTGCTTCTCCTTATTCCTGTTCATCTTCCGAAGAAATTGCAAACTGGGCCAAACAGGAGGTTAAAGGCACTGACTCTCCAAGTGGGGAGAGTGTTAGTAAAGCGTCTGGAATGTTGCACCCGAGTACCAAGGGACGAAAACTGAGACACATTTGAACACGTTTCCCGATCACACGGTGGATCATACACTCCGTTCCACATGCATGTTTTAGCTGAAGGAAGAATCCCTTAAACCTGGAGAGTTGAGACCCATGGAATGGGTACCATGCAATATGACTTCAAAGGGTCTGCATTTGCTCACCGAACCTCACCAATCCTATCACTGCTGCGTTTATGTTGCTGTACACACGCTTGATTCTCTGTCGGAGACATATAAATTCAAAGGTTTTAAGATTCTTACTAGTCAGGTATATTGTTAGGCGTTTAATATGGGGTGTTGAGTCCACTTCGTTGAGCAAGGAGTAGCTCTTGTCTATTACATATTTGGCTTATGGAACGGTATCTGTGCTAATTTCAATCTCTGGTTTCATGCAGCACCCCAACTCACCTTTGCCCTTAAGCAAGCATAAGTTGGTTTTCTACATTTGAGACCCTGTTCTGTTTTGTAATTCAGTTCCTGTGTAGCCAAGTTTACATTCCGTGTATTAGGGATATCTTATGATGTTCCTTTTTCTGTGTGACTTATTTCACTTAGAATCATCGTACCTGAATCCACTCATTATGCTGCTATGGGCCTGATGACATAGATTTCATTGCTGACTGATATTGCATTGTACGTAAGTACCACAACTTCTGTATCCATTTTTCGCTTTCTGTGATATTGAACTTGTACGGTAAACGAGGTTCTTGTAAACAGAGCCGTCCCAAACTTTGGGGTGGCTGTGTCTTTTTGATTTTAATTTCCCTAATCTATAGGACCATAAGTGGAAGTGCCCTAGGCTCTGTTGCCTTGTTTTTTGGATGTTTCAGGAAACACCATACACTTCTCCAGAGTGGCTGCTGGCAATTTACATCCCGCCCATCAGCATAACAAGGCTCCCAGTTCTCCATGGCCTGTCCTGCCTTTCTGGATTTTACACTTTTTTCAGATGGCCCTTTTGACCGGGGGGCAGTGAGACTTCATTGTAGTGCAGATTTCCTTTGCAAGCTTGCTTGGTTGGCCAAAAAGGGCGTATGCGTTTTTTCCTGAATATATTCAGGAAAAAACGCATACGCCCTTTTTGGCCAAGTGCATCATTGTGGACGTTCTGCCTCTTTTCCTATGCTTTACATGCAATTCCAGTCTACCTCCTGAAATCGGTTTCCTGCAATTCTGCCCCGCTTTCAACTCCTCTTGGCAGCCTTACTTCAATATATTTTTGGAAGATAGCTGTCATTTATAACTCTGCAGGTTTGTGAATTACAGTGCCCCTGAGCTCCTTTCTTCAACTCGCTTTCTTGTGAGCTGGCCGCAACACCGCAGGATTGCTTCAGGCCCTAGTTTGGTTCCGGCACGGCATGCTGAGCCTTTGGTTAATTCCTCTTCCTGGTGGGAAATGAGAGTTAAATTTGCCCGTCCAGACACCTCCACCTAGTCTCTCATTGGTTCTCCCTATTCCTGTTCATTTTCCACAGAAATTGCAAACTGGGCCAAACAGGAGGTTAAAGGCACTGACTCTCCAAGTGGGGAGAGTGTTAGTAAAGCGTCTGGAATGTTGCACCCGAGTAGCAGTGGACGAAAACTGAGACACATTTGAACACGTTTTCCGATCACACGGTGGATCATACTCTGGGTTCCACATGCATGTTTTAGCTGAAAGAAGAATCCCTTAAACATGGAGAGTTGAGACCCATGGAATGGGTACCATGCAATATGACTTCAAAGGGTCTGCATTTGCTCACCGAACCTCACCAATCCTATCCCTGCTGCGTTTATGCCGCTGTACACACGCTTGATTCTCTTTCGGAGACATATAAATCCATAGGTTTTAAGATTCTTACTAGTCAGGTATATTGTTAGGCGTTTAATATGGGGTGTTGAGTTCACTTCGTTGAGCAAGGAGTAGCTCTTGTCTATTACATATTTGGCTTATGGAATGGTATCTGTGCTAATTTCAATCTCTTGTTGTATGCAGCACCCCAACTCACCTTTCCCCTTAAGCAAGCATAAGTTGGTTTTCTACATTTGACACTCTTTTCTGTTTAGTAATTTAGTTCCTGTGTAGCCAAGTTTACATTCCGTGTAGTAGTGATATCTTATGATGTTTCTTTTTCTGTGTGACTTATTTCACTTAGAATCATCGTACCTGAATCCACTCATTATGCTGCTATGTGCCTGATGACATAGATTTCATTGCTGAGTGATATTGCATTGTACGTAAGTACCACAACTTCTTTATCCATTTTTCGCTTTCTGTGATATTGAACTTGTACGGTGAACAAGGTTCTTGTAAACAGAGCCGTCCCAAACTTTGGGATGGCTGTGTTTTTTTGATTTTAATTTCCCTAAGCTATAGGACCATAAGTGGAAGTGCCCTAGGCTCTGTTGCTTTGTTTTTTGGATGTTTCAGGAAACACCATACACTTCTCCAGAGTGGCTGCTGGTAATTTACATCCCACCCATCAGCATAACAAGGCTCCCAGTTCTCCATGGCCTGTCCTGCCTTTCTGGATTTTACACTTTTTTCAGATGGCCCTTTTGACCAGGGGGCAGTGAGACTTCATTGTAGTGCAGATTTCCTTTGCAAGCTTGCTTGGTTGGCCAAAAAGGGCGTATGCGTTTTTTCCTGAATATATCCAGGAAAAAACGCATACGCCCTTTTTGGCCAAGTGCATCATTGTGGACGTTCTGCCTCTTTTCGTATGCTTTACATGCAATTCCAGTCTACCTCCTGAAATTGGTTTCCTGCAATTCTGCCCCGCTTTCAACTCCTCTTGGCAGCCTTACTTCAATATATTTTTGGAAGATAGCTGTCATTTATAACTCTGCAGGTTTGTGAATTACAGTGCCCCTGAGCTCCTTTCTTCAACTCGCTTTCTTGTGAGCTGGCCGCAACACTGCAGGATTGCTTCAGGCCCTAGTTTGGTTCCGGCACGGCATGCTGAGCCTTTGGTTAATTCCTCTTCCTGGTGGGAAATGAGAGTTAAATTTGCCCGTCCAGACACCTCCACCTAGTCTCTCATTGGTTCTCCCTATTCCTGTTCATTTTCCACAGAAATTGCAAACTGGGCCAAACAGGAGGTTAAAGGCACTGACTCTCCAAGTGGGGAGCGTGTTAGTAAAGCGTCTGGAATGTTGCACCCGAGTAGCAGGGGACGAAAACTGAGACACATTTGAACACGTTTTCCGATCACACGGTGGATCATACTCTGGGTTCCACATGCATGTTTTAGCTGAAAGAAGAATCCCTTAAACATGGAGAGTTGAGACCCATGGAATGGGTACCATGCAATATGACTTCAAAGGGTCTGCATTTGCTCACCGAACCTCACCAATCCTATCACTGCTGCGTTTATGCCGCTGTACACACGCTTGATTCTCTTTCGGAGACATATAAATCCATAGGTTTTAAGATTCTTACTAGTCAGGTATATTGTTAGGCGATTAATATGGGGTGTTGAGTCCACTTCGTTGAGCAAGGAATAGCTCTTGTCTATTACATATTTGGCTTATGGAATGGTATCTGTGCTAATTTCAATCTCTTGTTGTATGCAGCACCCCAACTCACCT
>NW_028138696.1:0-77922 GCF_964270905.1 Leucopleurus acutus | reverse complement strand
AGTGATTTGGAGAATGTTGTACTAGTCGGCTCTCGCTGTGATAATGCTTTGCAACAAATCTCCCCAAAACTCACTTACATAAAGAAGAATCTAGTTTTCTCGGACCTGTGGGCTAGCTGCAGCGGCTCTCTTGTAGACCTCTCGATGGCGGGTGTTGCTCCATGCCGTGGGTCAGTTTGAGGTCTGTCCCGCACACCTTACCGTGGAGCCCAACTGTGAGGCTGCAGGTCCCTGTCCTCTCGCAGAGTTCACTGAAACGTAAGAGGTGAGCCCAACCACACAAGGCCACGTAAGGCCTCTGCGACTCATTGAAGGCCATCGTGTCTTCCCTTGGCCTCCTGGGAACCCCCTGGCCCCAGGATGCAGCTTCGGTAGCCCAGGGCAACCGGCGGAGGGGGGCGGGCGGGGCTGCAGGAGGGTGGAACGCTGAGGTCACAGAGGGTGTGGGTGTGGCCACCTCTGCTGTGACTGAACCAAGGGCGTGGGTGGGGGGCTGGGGGTCCAGGGCAGGGCCCTCAGAGCCCGGTAGGCCCAGGGGGGCGGCGCAAGCACCTAGGCCCAGGCCGAAGAGCGCCTTCTTGGTCTGCGCGGCAGGCCGGCCTCTCGCCTTGCCACTCAGGCCGCCCTCCCTCTTGAAGTGTGTGTGGCACGCGTCCGCGGAGTACACCTCGCTGCACAGGTAGCCGTGGGACTGGGCGTCGTAGCTTCCTGCGAGGCGGCCGGAGGTCCCGCAGGCGGGTGGGTCCCTGGGACAGACGCGCGGAGCGGCTCCTGCCCGGCCCCCCTGAGAACCGTCGCCGTTCCGTAAGGCGGGGCGCCTGCTTCAGAATGTAAATCACGTGTCCGCTCTATGGATACGCTGTTTAGTTTACCAGGCAAGACTTTCTTGGTGAAAGAAGCAGCGTTGGCTTGCATCCTCGAGCAGGCTTGTCATCTGGCTGTGCACTGGTACTCTCTCTCTGGGTGTGCTAGTCCGCAGGGCAGGGCATCCCCTGGGCAGGGTGGAGCGTGATCTCTGCGGCCTCGTCTTGCAGCTCCTTCCTTTCATTCTCAATCATCCTGCCCACAGTGGCCTCCTCTCAGGCCTGCATACTTACAACGGCGCATTGCCCGTGCTGCCCCTCTGCAGGAAGTGTCCCTCTGTTTACTTTGCAGCTGACTGATGCCGCCTCACCCTTCTCATGTCTTCTCAGGTGTCACTTGGTCAAGAAAGCGTCCCCTTACCTACTCAACTCATCTCGTCTCCCTACCGTAGCTCACGTGACACCACGCACCTCTCGCTTATGGCCGTCATCGCCTTTCGCATCCAGTTTCAGGTAGGTAAGTTTACCCCGTGGCCCGTGAGGAAGAAGAGATCACGCCTGTTTTGCTTACTCTTGATTCCCAGCGACTAGCCCGGTTACTGATAACCTCTGTTAGAGGGAGAAAGGAATGCACCCAATCCCTGGTGAAGCCCCGACCGTTTTCCTTTCTAGTGTCCCTCGTACTCCTCCCTGCCGTCTGTGTCGCCCTTACTCCGCGTCTACCGTTTATGAGTTTACACCTGGGTTACGGTGACTGCTTCGGAGAATCGCATGCCTTTCTACCTCCCTCGCTGCGACCTCTCCTACACCTCCCAGGGCTCTTGGGTTATGCCCTTGCCCTCTTCCGAGCCGTCCGTGGCACCCGCTGTCAACCCCGTACGGCCAAGCTCCTAAGACTGACACTCCAGGCCCTCCGTAATTTGGCTTCAGTTTCACTTTCTAGACGTTTCAAGAAAGAACGGGGTCTAAATATCTGTGCACCTCTGCTCCGTTTCATATCTACCCACGAGGTTAATTTTTTTGTTTCTTCCAGTCCACCTATTTTGCACCTCCGTCTCTGCGAAGACTTCACTGAGAATCCAAGCGATTTCTGGATCCCTTCTCTCCCCTGAAGCTGTAAACAGTTTAACAAGACAGGTGCGGAACTGCCGTAAGGTAATCTACATCTTGTCTCCCTCTCTGGTATCTAACCTCCCTGCGAATGGGGGTACGTCTCCGTGTTCTGTGCGGTTTTCAGCACAGTACTCTCTACACGTAGTGGATATTTGATTTGGTAAGTGACCGAATAAGTGAATGAGTCACCAAGATAAGGGTATTGTCTCATTCTTTCTCGCTTTTTCCACTTCCAAGTTTCTTTAGTTAGTTTCCTCAGACAAAAGGTTTCTTTGTAGCTACACAGTGGCCAGGTCCAGAGAATGTTGCAGATAGCTGCTGAAAACATCCCTCCTCCACTTGAGAATGGCTTGCTCTCCCTCTCAAGCGGAGAGAGCTGGGATTCGATATTTAATTAAGCGCCTCTGTTCACTTGGCATTTAGAGGCACTAGGGGGCGTTAGTGCTCTACACCCGGTGAAATGCCTGTTTCGTTTGTGATTTTCCTTTGTGAAAAACAACTATGCACAGAGTGTTTTGTGCCAATTTTCCATCCTTTTAGATTGACGGAAAGCATTTTACCTACGTAGAAACAGAAAACGAATAGAAAGAGCGTCGCATTGCGCTTACTGAAAGCTTAGGGCGGTCTCGGTGGTACGTTAGTGAAGTTATCTGGGGACACCTTAGCCACGTACATTGTGTTGGAGAGGCACCGAGAATTCATTCAGGAGTTCTCAAAGTTCGAGGACACGGTTGCCTTACACGTAGGCACGGTGGCAGCCGTGGACATGGCAGTGATTTGGAGAATGTTGTACTAGTCGGCTCTCGCTGTGATAATGCTTTGCAACAAATCTCCCCAAAACTCACTTACATAAAGAAGAATCTAGTTTTCTCGGACCTGTGGGCTAGCTGCAGCGGCTCTCTTGTAGACCTCTCGATGGCGGGTGTTGCTCCATGCCGTGGGTCAGTTTGAGGTCTGTCCCGCACACCTTACCGTGGAGCCCAACTGTGAGGCTGCAGGTCCCTGTCCTCTCGCAGAGTTCACTGAAACGTAAGAGGTGAGCCCAACCACACAAGGCCACGTAAGGCCTCTGCGACTCATTGAAGGCCATCGTGTCTTCCCTTGGCCTCCTGGGAACCCCCTGGCCCCAGGATGCAGCTTCGGTAGCCCAGGGCAACCGGCGGAGGGGGGCGGGCGGGGCTGCAGGAGGGTGGAACGCTGAGGTCACAGAGGGTGTGGGTGTGGCCACCTCTGCTGTGACTGAACCAAGGGCGTGGGTGGGGGGCTGGGGGTCCAGGGCAGGGCCCTCAGAGCCCGGTAGGCCCAGGGGGGCGGCGCAAGCACCTAGGCCCAGGCCGAAGAGCGCCTTCTTGGTCTGCGCGGCAGGCCGGCCTCTCGCCTTGCCACTCAGGCCGCCCTCCCTCTTGAAGTGTGTGTGGCACGCGTCCGCGGAGTACACCTCGCTGCACAGGTAGCCGTGGGACTGGGCGTCGTAGCTTCCTGCGAGGCGGCCGGAGGTCCCGCAGGCGGGTGGGTCCCTGGGACAGACGCGCGGAGCGGCTCCTGCCCGGCCCCCCTGAGAACCGTCGCCGTTCCGTAAGGCGGGGCGCCTGCTTCAGAATGTAAATCACGTGTCCGCTCTATGGATACGCTGTTTAGTTTACCAGGCAAGACTTTCTTGGTGAAAGAAGCAGCGTTGGCTTGCATCCTCGAGCAGGCTTGTCATCTGGCTGTGCACTGGTACTCTCTCTCTGGGTGTGCTAGTCCGCAGGGCAGGGCATCCCCTGGGCAGGGTGGAGCGTGATCTCTGCGGCCTCGTCTTGCAGCTCCTTCCTTTCATTCTCAATCATCCTGCCCACAGTGGCCTCCTCTCAGGCCTGCATACTTACAACGGCGCATTGCCCGTGCTGCCCCTCTGCAGGAAGTGTCCCTCTGTTTACTTTGCAGCTGACTGATGCCGCCTCACCCTTCTCATGTCTTCTCAGGTGTCACTTGGTCAAGAAAGCGTCCCCTTACCTACTCAACTCATCTCGTCTCCCTACCGTAGCTCACGTGACACCACGCACCTCTCGCTTATGGCCGTCATCGCCTTTCGCATCCAGTTTCAGGTAGGTAAGTTTACCCCGTGGTCCGTGAGGAAGAAGAGATCACGCCTGTTTTGCTTACTCTTGATTCCCAGCGACTAGCCCGGTTACTGATAACCTCTGTTAGAGGGAGAAAGGAATGCACCCAATCCCTGGTGAAGCCCCGACCGTTTTCCTTTCTAGTGTCCCTCGTACTCCTCCCTGCCGTCTGTGTCGCCCTTACTCCGCGTCTACCGTTTATGAGTTTACACCTGGGTTACGGTGACTGCTTCGGAGAATCGCATGCCTTTCTACCTCCCTCGCTGCGACCTCTCCTACACCTCCCAGGGCTCTTGGGTTATGCCCTTGCCCTCTTCCGAGCCGTCCGTGGCACCCGCTGTCAACCCCGTACGGCCAAGCTCCTAAGACTGACACTCCAGGCCCTCCGTAATTTGGCTTCAGTTTCACTTTCTAGACGTTTCAAGAAAGAACGGGGTCTAAATATCTGTGCACCTCTGCTCCGTTTCATATCTACCCACGAGGTTAATTTTTTTGTTTCTTCCAGTCCACCTATTTTGCACCTCCGTCTCTGCGAAGACTTCACTGAGAATCCAAGCGATTTCTGGATCCCTTCTCTCCCCTGAAGCTGTAAACAGTTTAACAAGACAGGTGCGGAACTGCCGTAAGGTAATCTACATCTTGTCTCCCTCTCTGGTATCTAACCTCCCGGCGAATGGGGGTACGTCTCCGTGTTCTGTGCGGTTTTCAGCACAGTACTCTCTACACGTAGTGGATATTTGATTTGGTAAGTGACCGAATAAGTGAATGAGTCACCAAGATAAGGGTATTGTCTCATTCTTTCTCGCTTTTTCCACTTCCAAGTTTCTTTAGTTAGTTTCCTCAGACAAAAGGTTTCTTTGTAGCTACACAGTGGCCAGGTCCAGAGAATGTTGCAGATAGCTGCTGAAAACATCCCTCCTCCACTTGAGAATGGCTTGCTCTCCCTCTCAAGCGGAGAGAGCTGGGATTCGATATTTAATTAAGCGCCTCTGTTCACTTGGCATTTAGAGGCACTAGGGGGCGTTAGTGCTCTACACCCGGTGAAATGCCTGTTTCGTTTGTGATTTTCCTTTGTGAAAAACAACTATGCACAGAGTGTTTTGTGCCAATTTTCCATCCTTTTAGATTGACGGAAAGCATTTTACCTACGTAGAAACAGAAAACGAATAGAAAGAGCGTCGCATTGCGCTTACTGAAAGCTTAGGGCGGTCTCGGTGGTACGTTAGTGAAGTTATCTGGGGACACCTTAGCCACGTACATTGTGTTGGAGAGGCACCGAGAATTCATTCAGGAGTTCTCAAAGTTCGAGGACACGGTTGCCTTACACGTAGGCACGGTGGCAGCCGTGGACATGGCAGTGATTTGGAGAATGTTGTACTAGTCGGCTCTCGCTGTGATAATGCTTTGCAACAAATCTCCCCAAAACTCACTTACATAAAGAAGAATCTAGTTTTCTCGGACCTGTGGGCTAGCTGCAGCGGCTCTCTTGTAGACCTCTCGATGGCGGGTGTTGTTCCATGCCGTGGGTCAGTTTGAGGTCTGTCCCGCACACCTTACCGTGGAGCCCAACTGTGAGGCTGCAGGTCCCTGTCCTCTCGCAGAGTTCACTGAAACGTAAGAGGTGAGCCCAACCACACAAGGCCACGTAAGGCCTCTGCGACTCATTGAAGGCCATCGTGTCTTCCCTTGGCCTCCTGGGAACCCCCTGGCCCCAGGATGCAGCTTCGGTAGCCCAGGGCAACCGGCGGAGGGGGGCGGGCGGGGCTGCAGGAGGGTGGAACGCTGAGGTCACAGAGGGTGTGGGTGTGGCCACCTCTGCTGTGACTGAACCAAGGGCGTGGGTGGGGGGCTGGGGGTCCAGGGCAGGGCCCTCAGAGCCCGGTAGGCCCAGGGGGGCGGCGCAAGCACCTAGGCCCAGGCCGAAGAGCGCCTTCTTGGTCTGCGCGGCAGGCCGGCCTCTCGCCTTGCCACTCAGGCCGCCCTCCCTCTTGAAGTGTGTGTGGCACGCGTCCGCGGAGTACACCTCGCTGCACAGGTAGCCGTGGGACTGGGCGTCGTAGCTTCCTGCGAGGCGGCCGGAGGTCCCGCAGGCGGGTGGGTCCCTGGGACAGACGCGCGGAGCGGCTCCTGCCCGGCCCCCCTGAGAACCGTCGCCGTTCCGTAAGGCGGGGCGCCTGCTTCAGAATGTAAATCACGTGTCCGCTCTATGGATACGCTGTTTAGTTTACCAGGCAAGACTTTCTTGGTGAAAGAAGCAGCGTTGGCTTGCATCCTCGAGCAGGCTTGTCATCTGGCTGTGCACTGGTACTCTCTCTCTGGGTGTGCCAGTCCGCAGGGCAGGGCATCCCCTGGGCAGGGTGGAGCGTGATCTCTGCGGCCTCGTCTTGCAGCTCCTTCCTTTCATTCTCAATCATCCTGCCCACAGTGGCCTCCTCTCAGGCCTGCATACTTACAACGGCGCATTGCCCGTGCTGCCCCTCTGCAGGAAGTGTCCCTCTGTTTAGTTTGCAGCTGACTGATGCCGCCTCACCCTTCTCATGTCTTCTCAGGTGTCACTTGGTCAAGAAAGCGTCCCCTTACCTACTCAACTCATCTCGTCTCCCTACCGTAGCTCACGTGACACCACGCACCTCTCGCTTATGGCCGTCATCGCCTTTCGCATCCAGTTTCAGGTAGGTAAGTTTACCCCGTGGTCCGTGAGGAAGAAGAGATCACGCCTGTTTTGCTTACTCTTGATTCCCAGCGACTAGCCCGGTTACTGATAACCTCTGTTAGAGGGAGAAAGGAATGCACCCAATCCCTGGTGAAGCCCCGACCGTTTTCCTTTCTAGTGTCCCTCGTACTCCTCCCTGCCGTCTGTGTCGCCCTTACTCCGCGTCTACCGTTTATGAGTTTACACCTGGGTTACGGTGACTGCTTCGGAGAATCGCATGCCTTTCTACCTCCCTCGCTGCGACCTCTCCTACACCTCCCAGGGCTCTTGGGTTATGCCCTTGCCCTCTTCCGAGCCGTCCGTGGCACCCGCTGTCAACCCCGTACGGCCAAGCTCCTAAGACTGACACTCCAGGCCCTCCGTAATTTGGCTTCAGTTTCACTTTCTAGACGTTTCAAGAAAGAACGGGGTCTAAATATCTGTGCACCTCTGCTCCGTTTCATATCTACCCACGAGGTTAATTTTTTTGTTTCTTCCAGTCCACCTATTTTGCACCTCCGTCTCTGCGAAGACTTCACTGAGAATCCAAGCGATTTCTGGATCCCTTCTCTCCCCTGAAGCTGTAAACAGTTTAACAAGACAGGTGCGGAACTGCCGTAAGGTAATCTACATCTTGTCTCCCTCTCTGGTATCTAACCTCCCGGCGAATGGGGGTACGTCTCCGTGTTCTGTGCGGTTTTCAGCACAGTACTCTCTACACGTAGTGGATATTTGATTTGGTAAGTGACCGAATAAGTGAATGAGTCACCAAGATAAGGGTATTGTCTCATTCTTTCTCGCTTTTTCCACTTCCAAGTTTCTTTAGTTAGTTTCCTCAGACAAAAGGTTTCTTTGTAGCTACACAGTGGCCAGGTCCAGAGAATGTTGCAGATAGCTGCTGAAAACATCCCTCCTCCACTTGAGAATGGCTTGCTCTCCCTCTCAAGCGGAGAGAGCTGGGATTCGATATTTAATTAAGCGCCTCTGTTCACTTGGCATTTAGAGGCACTAGGGGGCGTTAGTGCTCTACACCCGGTGAAATGCCGGTTTCGTTTGTGATTTTCCTTTGTGAAAAACAACTATGCACAGAGTGTTTTGTGCCAATTTTCCATCCTTTTAGATTGACGGAAAGCATTTTACCTACGTAGAAACAGAAAACGAATAGAAAGAGCGTCGCATTGCGTTTAATGAAAGCTTAGGGCGGTCTCGGTGGTACGTTAGTGAAGTTATCTGGGGACACCTTAGCCACGTACATTGTGTTGGAGAGGCACCGAGAATTCATTCAGGAGTTCTCAAAGTTCGAGGACACGGTTGCCTTACACGTAGGCACGGTGGCAGCCGTGGACATGGCAGTGATTTGGAGAATGTTGTACTAGTCGGCTCTCACTGTGATAATGCTTTGCAACAAATCTCCCCAAAACTCACTTACATAAAGAAGAATCTAGTTTTCTCGGACCTGTGGGCTAGCTGCAGCGGCTCTCTTGTAGACCTCTCGATGGCGGGTGTTGTTCCATGCCGTGGGTCAGTTTGAGGTCTGTCCCGCACACCTTACCGTGGAGCCCAACTGTGAGGCTGCAGGTCCCTGTCCTCTCGCAGAGTTCACTGAAACGTAAGAAGTGAGCCCAACCACACAAGGCCACGTAAGGCCTCTGCGACTCATTGAAGGCCATCGTGTCTTCCCTTGGCCTCCTGGGAACCCCCTGGCCCCAGGATGCAGCTTCGGTAGCCCAGGGCAACCGGCGGAGGGGGGCGGGCGGGGCTGCAGGAGGGTGGAACGCGGAGGTCACAGAGGGTGTGGGTGTGGCCACCTCTACTGTGACTGAACCAAGGGCGTGGGTGGGGGGCTGGGGGTCCAGGGCAGGGCCCTCAGAGCCCGGTAGGCCCAGGGGGGTGGCGCAAGCACCTAGGCCCAGGCCGAAGAGCGCCTTCTTGGTCTGCGCGGCAGGCCGGCCTCTCGCCTTGCCACTCAGGCCGCCCTGCCACTTGAAGTGTGTGTGGCACGCGTCCGCGGAGTACACCTCGCTGCACAGGTAGCCGTGGGACTGGGCGTCGTAGCTTCCTGCGAGGCGGCCGGAGGTCCCGCAGGCGGGTGGGTCCCTGGGACAGACGTGCGGAGCGGCTCCATCCCGGCCCCACTGAGAACCGTCGCCGTTCCGTAAGGCGGGGCGCCTGCTGCAGAATGTAAATCACGTGTCCGTTCTATGGATACGCTGTTTAGTTTACCAGGCAAGACTTTCTTGGTGAAAGAAGCAGCGTTGGCTTGCATCGTCGAGCAGGCTTGTCATCTGGCTGTGCACTGGTACTCTCTCTCTGGGTGTGCTAGTCCGCAGGGCAGGGCATCCCCTGGGCAGGGCGGAGCGTGATCTCTGTGGCCTCGTCTTGCAGCTCCTTCCTTTCATTCTCAATCATCCTGCCCACAGTGGCCTCCTCTCAGGCCTGCATACTTACAACGGCGCATTGCCCGTGCTGCCGCTCTGCAGGAAGTGTCCCTCTCTTTAGTTTGCAGCTGACTGATGCCGCCTCACCCTTCTCATCTCTTCTCAGGTGTCACTTGGTCAAGAAAGTGTCCCCTTACCTACTCAACTCATCTCGTCTCCCTACCGTAGCTCACGTGACACCACGCACCTCTCGCTTATGGCCGTCATCGCCTTTCGCATCCAGTTTCAGGTAGGTAAGTTTACCCCGTGGTCCGTGAGGAAGAAGAGATCACGCCTGTTTTGCTTACTCTTGATTCCCAGCGACTAGCCCGGTTACTGATAACCTCTGTTAGAGGGAGAAAGGAATGCACCCAATCCCTGGTGAAGCCCCGACCGTTTTCCTTTCTAGTGTCCCTCGTACTCCTCCCTGCCGTCTGTGTCGCCCTTACTCCGCGTCTACCGTTTATGAGTTTACACCTGGGTTACGGTGACTGCTTCGGAGAATCGCATGCCTTTCTACCTCCCTCGCTGCGACCTCTCCTACACCTCCCAGGGCTCTTGGGTTATGCCCTTGCCCTCTTCCGAGCCGTCCGTGGCACCCGCTGTCAACCCCGTACGGCCAGGCTCCTAAGACTGACACTCCAGGCCCTCCGTAATTTGGCTTCAGTTTCACTTTCTAGACGTTTCAAGAAAGAACGGGGTCTAAATATCTGTGCACCTCTGCTCCGTTTCATATCTACCCACGAGGTTAATTTTTTTGTTTCTTCCAGTCCACCTATTTTGCACCTCCGTCTCTGCGAAGACTTCACTGAGAATCCAAGCGATTTCTGGATCCCTTCTCTCCCCTGAAGCTGTAAACAGTTTAACAAGACAGGTGCGGAACTGCCGTAAGGTAATCTACATCTTGTCTCCCTCTCTGGTATCTAACCTCCCTGCGAATGGGCGTACGTCTCCGTGTTCTGTGCGGTTTTCAGCACAGTATTCTCTACACGTAGTGGATATTTGATTTGGTAAGTGACCGAATAAGTGAATGAGTCACCAAGATAAGGGTATTGTCTCATTCTTTCTCGCTTTTTCCACTTCCAAGTTTCTTTAGTTAGTTTCCTCAGACAAAAGGTTTCTTTGTAGCTACACAGTGGCCAGGTCCAGAGAATGTTGCAGATAGCTGCTGAAAACATCCCTCCTCCACTTGAGAATGGCTTGCTCTCCCTCTCAAGCGGAGAGAGCTGGGATTCGATATTTAATTAAGCGCCTCTGTTCACTTGGCATTTAGAGGCACTAGGGGGCGTTAGTGCTCTACACCCGGTGAAATGCCTGTTTCGTTTGTGATTTTCCTTTGTGAAAAACAACTATGCACAGAGTGTTTTGTGCCAATTTTCCATCCTTTTAGATTGACGGAAAGCATTTTACCTACGTAGAAACAGAAAACGAATAGAAAGAGCGTTGCATTGCGTTTAATGAAAGCTTAGGGCGGTCTCGGTGGTACGTTAGTGAAGTTATCTGGGGACACCTTAGCCACGTACATTGTGTTGGAGAGGCACCGAGAATTCATTCAGGAGTTCTCAAAGTTCGAGGACACAGTTGCCTTACACGTAGGCACGGTGGCAGCCGTGGACATGGCAGTGATTTGGAGAATGTTGTACTCGTCGGCTCTTGCTGTGATAATGCTTTGCAACAAATCTCCCCAAAACTCACTTACATAAAGAAGAATCTAGTTTTCTCGGACCTGTGGGCTAGCTGCAGCGGCTCTCTTGTAGACCTCTCGATGGCGGGTGTTGCTCCATGCCGTGGGTCAGTTTGAGGTCTGTCCCGCACACCTTACCGTGGAGCCCAACTGTGAGGCTGCAGGTCCCTGTCCTCTAGCAGAGTTCACTGAAACGTAAGAGGTGAGCCCAACCACACAAGGCCACGTAAGGCCTCTGCGACTCATTGAAGGCCATCGTGTCTTCCCTTGGCCTCCTGGGAACCCCCTGGCCCCAGGATGCAGCTTCGGTAGCCCAGGGCAACCGGCGGAGGGGGGCGGGCGGGGCTGCAGGAGGGTGGAACGCTGAGGTCACAGAGGGTGTGGGTGTGGCCACCTCTGCTGTGACTGAACCAAGGGCGTGGGTGGGGGGCTGGGGGTCCAGGGCAGGGCCCTCAGAGCCCGGTAGGCCCAGGGGGGCGGCGCAAGCACCTAGGCCCAGGCCGAAGAGCGCCTTCTTGGTCTGCGCGGCAGGCCGGCCTCTCGCCTTGCCACTCAGGCCGCCCTCCCTCTTGAAGTGTGTGTGGCACGCGTCCGCGGAGTACACCTCGCTGCACAGGTAGCCGTGGGACTGGGCGTCGTAGCTTCCTGCGAGGCGGCCGGAGGTCCCGCAGGCGGGTGGGTCCCTGGGACAGACGTGCGGAGCGGCTCCTGCCCGGCCCCCCTGAGAACCGTCGCCGTTCCGTAAGGCGGGGCGCCTGCTTCAGAATGTAAATCACGTGTCCGCTCTATGGATACGCTGTTTAGTTTACCAGGCAAGACTTTCTTGGTGAAAGAAGCAGCGTTGGCTTGCATCGTCGAGCAGGCTTGTCATCTGGCTGTGCACTGGTACTCTCTCTCTGGGTGTGCTAGTCCGCAGGGCAGGGCATCCCCTGCGCAGGGTGGAGCGTGATCTCTGCGGCCTCGTCTTGCAGCTCCTTCCTTTCATTCTCAATCATCCTGCCCACAGTGGCCTCCTCTCAGGCCTGCATACTTACAACGGCGCATTGCCCGTGCTGCCCCTCTGCAGGAAGTGTCCCTCTGTTTAGTTTGCAGCTGACTGATGCTGCCTCACCCTTCTCATGTCTTCTCAGGTGTCACTTGGTCAAGAAAGCGTCCCCTTACCTACTCAACTCATCTCGTCTCCCTACCGTAGCTCACGTGACACCACGCACCTCTCGCTTATGGCCGTCATCGCCTTTCGCATCCAGTTTCAGGTAGGTAAGTTTACCCCGTGGTCCGTGAGGAAGAAGAGATCACGCCTGTTTTGCTTACTCTTGATTCCCAGCGACTAGCCCGGTTACTGATAACCTCTGTTAGAGGGAGAAAGGAATGCACCCAATCCCTGGTGAAGCCCCGACCGTTTTCCTTTCTAGTGTCCCTCGTACTCCTCCCTGCCGTCTGTGTCGCCCTTACTCCGCGTCTACCGTTTATGAGTTTACACCTGGGTTACGGTGACTGCTTCGGAGAATCGCATGCCTTTCTACCTCCCTCGCTGCGACCTCTCCTACACCTCCCAGGGCTCTTGGGTTATGCCCTTGCCCTCTTCCGAGCCGTCCGTGGCACCCGCTGTCAACCCCGTACGGCCAAGCTCCTAAGACTGACACTCCAGGCCCTCCGTAATTTGGCTTCAGTTTCACTTTCTAGACGTTTCAAGAAAGAACGGGGTCTAAATATCTGTGCACCTCTGCTCCGTTTCATATCTACCCACGAGGTTAATTTTTTTGTTTCTTCCAGTCCACCTATTTTGCACCTCCGTCTCTGCGAAGACTTCACTGAGAATCCAAGCGATTTCTGGATCCCTTCTCTCCCCTGAAGCTGTAAACAGTTTAACAAGACAGGTGCGGAACTGCCGTAAGGTAATCTACATCTTGTCTCCCTCTCTGGTATCTAACCTCCCTGCGAATGGGGGTACGTCTCCGTGTTCTGTGCGGTTTTCAGCACAGTACTCTCTACACGTAGTGGATATTTGATTTGGTAAGTGACCGAATAAGTGAATGAGTCACCAAGATAAGGGTATTGTCTCATTCTTTCTCGCTTTTTCCACTTCCAAGTTTCTTTAGTTAGTTTCCTCAGACAAAAGGTTTCTTTGTAGCTACACAGTGGCCAGGTCCAGAGAATGTTGCAGATAGCTGCTGAAAACATCCCTCCTCCACTTGAGAATGGCTTGCTCTCCCTCTCAAGCGGAGAGAGCTGGGATTCGATATTTAATTAAGCGCCTCTGTTCACTTGGCATTTAGAGGCACTAGGGGGCGTTAGTGCTCTACACCCGGTGAAATGCCGGTTTCGTTTGTGATTTTCCTTTGTGAAAAACAACTATGCACAGAGTGTTTTGTGCCAATTTTCCATCCTTTTAGATTGACGGAAAGCATTTTACCTACGTAGAAACAGAAAACGAATAGAAAGAGCGTCGCATTGCGCTTACTGAAAGCTTAGGGCGGTCTCGGTGGTACGTTAGTGAAGTTATCTGGGGACACCTTAGCCACGTACATTGTGTTGGAGAGGCACCGAGAATTCATTCAGGAGTTCTCAAAGTTCGAGGACACGGTTGCCTTACACGTAGGCACGGTGGCAGCCGTGGACATGGCAGTGATTTGGAGAATGTTGTACTAGTCGGCTCTCGCTGTGATAATGCTTTGCAACAAATCTCCCCAAAACTCACTTACATAAAGAAGAATCTAGTTTTCTCGGACCTGTGGGCTAGCTGCAGCGGCTCTCTTGTAGACCTCTCGATGGCGGGTGTTGCTCCATGCCGTGGGTCAGTTTGAGGTCTGTCCCGCACACCTTACCGTGGAGCCCAACTGTGAGGCTGCAGGTCCCTGTCCTCTCGCAGAGTTCACTGAAACGTAAGAGGTGAGCCCAACCACACAAGGCCACGTAAGGCCTCTGCGACTCATTGAAGGCCATCGTGTCTTCCCTTGGCCTCCTGGGAACCCCCTGGCCCCAGGATGCAGCTTCGGTAGCCCAGGGCAACCGGCGGAGGGGGGCGGGCGGGGCTGCAGGAGGGTGGAACGCTGAGGTCACAGAGGGTGTGGGTGTGGCCACCTCTGCTGTGACTGAACCAAGGGCGTGGGTGGGGGGCTGGGGGTCCAGGGCAGGGCCCTCAGAGCCCGGTAGGCCCAGGGGGGCGGCGCAAGCACCTAGGCCCAGGCCGAAGAGTGCCTTCTTGGTCTGCGCGGCAGGCCGGCCTCTCGCCTTGCCACTCAGGCCGCCCTCCCTCTTGAAGTGTGTGTGGCACGCGTCCGCGGAGTACACCTCGCTGCACAGGTAGCCGTGGGACTGGGCGTCGTAGCTTCCTGCGAGGCGGCCGGAGGTCCCGCAGGCGGGTGGGTCCCTGGGACAGACGCGCGGAGCGGCTCCTGCCCGGCCCCCCTGAGAACCGTCGCCGTTCCGTAAGGCGGGGCGCCTGCTTCAGAATGTAAATCACGTGTCCGCTCTATGGATACGCTGTTTAGTTTACCAGGCAAGACTTTCTTGGTGAAAGAAGCAGCGTTGGCTTGCATCCTCGAGCAGGCTTGTCATCTGGCTGTGCACTGGTACTCTCTCTCTGGGTGTGCTAGTCCGCAGGGCAGGGCATCCCCTGGGCAGGGTGGAGCGTGATCTCTGCGGCCTCGTCTTGCAGCTCCTTCCTTTCATTCTCAATCATCCTGCCCACAGTGGCCTCCTCTCAGGCCTGCATACTTACAACGG
This sequence comes from Leucopleurus acutus, assembly GCF_964270905.1. Lineage (NCBI taxonomy): Eukaryota > Metazoa > Chordata > Mammalia > Artiodactyla > Delphinidae > Leucopleurus > Leucopleurus acutus. Next base: position 63,385 of record NW_028138696.1, on the reverse strand, counting down.
CGCATTGCCCGTGCTGCCCCTCTGCAGGAAGTGTCCCTCTGTTTAGTTTGCAGCTGACTGATGCCGCCTCACCCTTCTCATGTCTTCTCAGGTGTCACTTGGTCAAGAAAGCGTCCCCTTACCTACTCAACTCATCTCGTCTCCCTACCGTAGCTCACGTGACACCACGCACCTCTCGCTTATGGCCGTCATCGCCTTTCGCATCCAGTTTCAGGTAGGTAAGTTTACCCCGTGGTCCGTGAGGAAGAAGAGATCACGCCTGTTTTGCTTACTCTTGATTCCCAGCGACTAGCCCGGTTACTGATAACCTCTGTTAGAGGGAGAAAGGAATGCACCCAATCCCTGGTGAAGCCCCGACCGTTTTCCTTTCTAGTGTCCCTCGTACTCCTCCCTGCCGTCTGTGTCGCCCTTACTCCGCGTCTACCGTTTATGAGTTTACACCTGGGTTACGGTGACTGCTTCGGAGAATCGCATGCCTTTCTACCTCCCTCGCTGCGACCTCTCCTACACCTCCCAGGGCTCTTGGGTTATGCCCTTGCCCTCTTCCGAGCCGTCCGTGGCACCCGCTGTCAACCCCGTACGGCCAAGCTCCTAAGACTGACACTCCAGGCCCTCCGTAATTTGGCTTCAGTTTCACTTTCTAGACGTTTCAAGAAAGAACGGGGTCTAAATATCTGTGCACCTCTGCTCCGTTTCATATCTACCCACGAGGTTAATTTTTTTGTTTCTTCCAGTCCACCTATTTTGCACCTCCGTCTCTGCGAAGACTTCACTGAGAATCCAAGCGATTTCTGGATCCCTTCTCTCCCCTGAAGCTGTAAACAGTTTAACAAGACAGGTGCGGAACTGCCGTAAGGTAATCTACATCTTGTCTCCCTCTCTGGTATCTAACCTCCCTGCGAATGGGGGTACGTCTCCGTGTCCTGTGCGGTTTTCAGCACAGTACTCTCTACACGTAGTGGATATTTGATTTGGTAAGTGACCGAATAAGTGAATGAGTCACCAAGATAAGGGTATTGTCTCATTCTTTCTCGCTTTTTCCACTTCCAAGTTTCTTTAGTTAGTTTCCTCAGACAAAAGGTTTCTTTGTAGCTACACAGTGGCCAGGTCCAGAGAATGTTGCAGATAGCTGCTGAAAACATCCCTCCTCCACTTGAGAATGGCTTGCTCTCCCTCTCAAGCGGAGAGAGCTGGGATTCGATATTTAATTAAGCGCCTCTGTTCACTTGGCATTTAGAGGCACTAGGGGGCGTTAGTGCTCTACACCCGGTGAAATGCCTGTTTCGTTTGTGATTTTCCTTTGTGAAAAACAACTATGCACAGAGTGTTTTGTGCCAATTTTCCATCCTTTTAGATTGACGGAAAGCATTTTACCTACGTAGAAACAGAAAACGAATAGAAAGAGCGTCGCATTGCGTTTAATGAAAGCTTAGGGCGGTCTCGGTGGTACGTTAGTGAAGTTATCTGGGGACACCTTAGCCACGTACATTGTGTTGGAGAGGCACCGAGAATTCATTCAGGAGTTCTCAAAGTTCGAGGACACGGTTGCCTTACACGTAGGCACGGTGGCAGCCGTGGACATGGCAGTGATTTGGAGAATGTTGTACTAGTCGGCTCTCGCTGTGATAATGCTTTGCAACAAATCTCCCCAAAACTCACTTACATAAAGAAGAATCTAGTTTTCTCGGACCTGTGGGCTAGCTGCAGCGGCTCTCTTGTAGACCTCTCGATGGCGGGTGTTGTTCCATGCCGTGGGTCAGTTTGAGGTCTGTCCCGCACACCTTACCGTGGAGCCCAACTGTGAGGCTGCAGGTCCCTGTCCTCTCGCAGAGTTCACTGAAACGTAAGAGGTGAGCCCAACCACACAAGGCCACGTAAGGCCTCTGCGACTCATTGAAGGCCATCGTGTCTTCCCTTGGCCTCCTGGGAACCCCCTGGCCCCAGGATGCAGCTTCGGTAGCCCAGGGCAACCGGCGGAGGGGGGCGGGCGGGGCTGCAGGAGGGTGGAACGCGGAGGTCACAGAGGGTGTGGGTGTGGCCACCTCTACTGTGACTGAACCAAGGGCGTGGGTGGGGGGCTGGGGGTCCAGGGCAGGGCCCTCAGAGCCCGGTAGGCCCAGGGGGGTGGCGCAAGCACCTAGGCCCAGGCCGAAGAGCGCCTTCTTGGTCTGCGTGGCACGCCGGCCTCTCGCCTTGCCACTCAGGCCGCCCTGCCACTTGAAGTGTGTGTGGCACGCGTCCGCGGAGTACACCTCGCTGCACAGGTAGCCGTGGGACTGGGCGTCGTAGCTTCCTGCGAGGCGGCCGGAGGTCCCGCAGGCGGGTGGGTCCCTGGGACAGACGTGCGGAGCGGCTCCATCCCGGCCCCACTGAGAACCGTAGCCGTTCCGTAAGGCGGGGCGCCTGCTGCAGAATGTAAATCACGTGTCCGTTCTATGGATACGCTGTTTAGTTTACCAGGCAAGACTTTCTTGGTGAAAGAAGCAGCGTTGGCTTGCATCGTCGAGCAGGCTTGTCATCTGGCTGTGCACTGGTACTCTCTCTCTGGGTGTGCTAGTCCGCAGGGCAGGGCATCCCCTGGGCAGGGCGGAGCGTGATCTCTGTGGCCTCGTCTTGCAGCTCCTTCCTTTCATTCTCAATCATCCTGCCCACAGTGGCCTCCTCTCAGGCCTGCATACTTACAACGGCGCATTGCCCGTGCTGCCGCTCTGCAGGAAGTGTCCCTCTCTTTAGTTTGCAGCTGACTGATGCCGCCTCACCCTTCTCATCTCTTCTCAGGTGTCACTTGGTCAAGAAAGTGTCCCCTTACCTACTCAACTCATCTCGTCTCCCTACCGTAGCTCACGTGACACCACGCACCTCTCGCTTATGGCCGTCATCGCCTTTCGCATCCAGTTTCAGGTAGGTAAGTTTACCCCGTGGTCCGTGAGGAAGAAGAGATCACGCCTGTTTTGCTTACTCTTGATTCCCAGCGACTAGCCCGGTTACTGATAACCTCTGTTAGAGGGAGAAAGGAATGCACCCAATCCCTGGTGAAGCCCCGACCGTTTTCCTTTCTAGTGTCCCTCGTACTCCTCCCTGCCGTCTGTGTCGCCCTTACTCCGCGTCTACCGTTTATGAGTTTACACCTGGGTTACGGTGACTGCTTCGGAGAATCGCATGCCTTTCTACCTCCCTCGCTGCGACCTCTCCTACACCTCCCAGGGCTCTTGGGTTATGCCCTTGCCCTCTTCCGAGCCGTCCGTGGCACCCGCTGTCAACCCCGTACGGCCAGGCTCCTAAGACTGACACTCCAGGCCCTCCGTAATTTGGCTTCAGTTTCACTTTCTAGACGTTTCAAGAAAGAACGGGGTCTAAATATCTGTGCACCTCTGCTCCGTTTCATATCTACCCACGAGGTTAATTTTTTTGTTTCTTCCAGTCCACCTATTTTGCACCTCCGTCTCTGCGAAGACTTCACTGAGAATCCAAGCGATTTCTGGATCCCTTCTCTCCCCTGAAGCTGTAAACAGTTTAACAAGACAGGTGCGGAACTGCCGTAAGGTAATCTACATCTTGTCTCCCTCTCTGGTATCTAACCTCCCTGCGAATGGGGGTACGTCTCCGTGTTCTGTGCGGTTTTCAGCACAGTACTCTCTACACGTAGTGGATATTTGATTTGGTAAGTGACCGAATAAGTGAATGAGTCACCAAGATAAGGGTATTGTCTCATTCTTTCTCGCTTTTTCCACTTCCAAGTTTCTTTAGTTAGTTTCCTCAGACAAAAGGTTTCTTTGTAGCTACACAGTGGCCAGGTCCAGAGAATGTTGCAGATAGCTGCTGAAAACATCCCTCCTCCACTTGAGAATGGCTTGCTCTCCCTCTCAAGCGGAGAGAGCTGGGATTCGATATTTAATTAAGCGCCTCTGTTCACTTGGCATTTAGAGGCACTAGGGGGCGTTAGTGCTCTACACCCGGTGAAATGCCTGTTTCGTTTGTGATTTTCCTTTGTGAAAAACAACTATGCACAGAGTGTTTTGTGCCAATTTTCCATCCTTTTAGATTGACGGAAAGCATTTTACCTACGTAGAAACAGAAAACGAATAGAAAGAGCGTTGCATTGCGTTTAATGAAAGCTTAGGGCGGTCTCGGTGGTACGTTAGTGAAGTTATCTGGGGACACCTTAGCCACGTACATTGTGTTGGAGAGGCACCGAGAATTCATTCAGGAGTTCTCAAAGTTCGAGGACACAGTTGCCTTACACGTAGGCACGGTGGCAGCCGTGGACATGGCAGTGATTTGGAGAATGTTGTACTCGTCGGCTCTTGCTGTGATAATGCTTTGCAACAAATCTCCCCAAAACTCACTTACATAAAGAAGAATCTAGTTTTCTCGGACCTGTGGGCTAGCTGCAGCGGCTCTCTTGTAGACCTCTCGATGGCGGGTGTTGCTCCATGCCGTGGGTCAGTTTGAGGTCTGTCCCGCACACCTTACCGTGGAGCCCAACTGTGAGGCTGCAGGTCCATGTCCTCTAGCAGAGTTCACTGAAACGTAAGAGGTGAGCCCAACCACACAAGGCCACGTAAGGCCTCTGCGACTCATTGAAGGCCATCGTGTCTTCCCTTGGCCTCCTGGGAACCCCCTGGCCCCAGGATGCAGCTTCGGTAGCCCAGGGCAACCGGCGGAGGGGGGCGGGCGGGGCTGCAGGAGGGTGGAACGCTGAGGTCACAGAGGGTGTGGGTGTGGCCACCTCTGCTGTGACTGAACCAAGGGCGTGGGTGGGGGGCTGGGGGTCCAGGGCAGGGCCCTCAGAGCCCGGTAGGCCCAGGGGGGCGGCGCAAGCACCTAGGCCCAGGCCGAAGAGCGCCTTCTTGGTCTGCGCGGCAGGCCGGCCTCTCGCCTTGCCACTCAGGCCGCCCTCCCTCTTGAAGTGTGTGTGGCACGCGTCCGCGGAGTACACCTCGCTGCACAGGTAGCCGTGGGACTGGTCGTCGTAGCTTCCTGCGAGGCGGCCGGAGGTCCCGCAGGCGGGTGGGTCCCTGGGACAGACGTGCGGAGCGGCTCCTGGCCGGCCCCCCTGAGAACCGTCGCCGTTCCGTAAGGCGGGGCGCCTGCTTCAGAATGTAAATCACGTGTCCGCTCTATGGATACGCTGTTTAGTTTACCAGGCAAGACTTTCTTGGTGAAAGAAGCAGCGTTGGCTTGCATCGTCGAGCAGGCTTGTCATCTGGCTGTGCACTGGTACTCTCTCTCTGGGTGTGCTAGTCCGCAGGGCAGGGCATCCCCTGGGCAGGGTGGAGCGTGATCTCTGCGGCCTCGTCTTGCAGCTCCTTCCTTTCATTCTCAATCATCCTGCCCACAGTGGCCTCCTCTCAGGCCTGCATACTTACAACGGCGCATTGCCCGTGCTGCCCCTCTGCAGGAAGTGTCCCTCTGTTTAGTTTGCAGCTGACTGATGCCGCCTCACCCTTCTCATCTCTTCTCAGGTGTCACTTGGTCAAGAAAGCGTCCCCTTACCTACTCAACTCATCTCGTCTCCCTACCGTAGCTCACGTGACACCACGCACCTCTCGCTTATGGCCGTCATCGCCTTTCGCATCCAGTTTCAGGTAGGTAAGTTTACCCCGTGGTCCGTGAGGAAGAAGAGATCACGCCTGTTTTGCTTACTCTTGATTCCCAGCGACTAGCCCGGTTACTGATAACCTCTGTTAGAGGGAGAAAGGAATGCACCCAATCCCTGGTGAAGCCCCGACCGTTTTCCTTTCTAGTGTCCCTCGTACTCCTCCCTGCCGTCTGTGTCGCCCTTACTCCGCGTCTACCGTTTATGAGTTTACACCTGGGTTACGGTGACTGCTTCGGAGAATCGCATGCCTTTCTACCTCCCTCACTGCGACCTCTCCTACACCTCCCAGGGCTCTTGGGTTATGCCCTTGCCCTCTTCCGAGCCGTCCGTGGCACCCGCTGTCAACCCCGTACGGCCAAGCTCCTAAGACTGACACTCCAGGCCCTCCGTAATTTGGCTTCAGTTTCACTTTCTAGACGTTTCAAGAAAGAACGGGGTCTAAATATCTGTGCACCTCTGCTCCGTTTCATATCTACCCACGAGGTTAATTTTTTTGTTTCTTCCAGTCCACCTATTTTGCACCTCCGTCTCTGCGAAGACTTCACTGAGAATCCAAGCGATTTCTGGATCCCTTCTCTCCCCTGAAGCTGTAAACAGTTTAACAAGACAGGTGCGGAACTGCCGTAAGGTAATCTACATCTTGTCTCCCTCTCTGGTATCTAACCTCCCTGCGAATGGGGGTACGTCTCCGTGTTCTGTGCGGTTTTCAGCACAGTACTCTCTACACGTAGTGGATATTTGATTTGGTAAGTGACCGAATAAGTGAATGAGTCACCAAGATAAGGGTATTGTCTCATTCTTTCTCGCTTTTTCCACTTCCAAGTTTCTTTAGTTAGTTTCCTCAGACAAAAGGTTTCTTTGTAGCTACACAGTGGCCAGGTCCAGAGAATGTTGCAGATAGCTGCTGAAAACATCCCTCCTCCACTTGAGAATGGCTTGCTCTCCCTCTCAAGCGGAGAGAGCTGGGATTCGATATTTAATTAAGCGCCTCTGTTCACTTGGCATTTAGAGGCACTAGGGGGCGTTAGTGCTCTACACCCGGTGAAATGCCTGTTTCGTTTGTGATTTTCCTTTGTGAAAAACAACTATGCACAGAGTGTTTTGTGCCAATTTTCCATCCTTTTAGATTGACGGAAAGCATTTTACCTACGTAGAAACAGAAAAGGAATAGAAAGAGCGTTGCATTGCGTTTAATGAAAGCTTAGGGCGGTCTCGGTGGTACGTTAGTGAAGTTATCTGGGGACACCTTAGCCACGTACATTGTGTTGGAGAGGCACCGAGAATTCATTCAGGAGTTCTCAAAGTTCGAGGACACAGTTGCCTTACACGTAGGCACGGTGGCAGCCGTGGACATGGCAGTGATTTGGAGAATGTTGTACTAGTCGGCTCTCGCTGTGATAATGCTTTGCAACAAATCTCCCCAAAACTCACTTACATAAAGAAGAATCTAGTTTTCTCGGACCTGTGGGCTAGCTGCAGCGGCTCTCTTGTAGACCTCTCGATGGCGGGTGTTGCTCCATGCCGTGGGTCAGTTTGAGGTCTGTCCCGCACACCTTACCGTGGAGCCCAACTGTGAGGCTGCAGGTCCCTGTCCTCTCGCAGAGTTCACTGAAACGTAAGAGGTGAGCCCAACCACACAAGGCCACGTAAGGCCTCTGCGACTCATTGAAGGCCATCGTGTCTTCCCTTGGCCTCCTGGGAACCCCCTGGCCCCAGGATGCAGCTTCGGTAGCCCAGGGCAACCGGCGGAGGGGGGCGGGCGGGGCTGCAGGAGGGTGGAACGCTGAGGTCACAGAGGGTGTGGGTGTGGCCACCTCTGCTGTGACTGAACCAAGGGCGTGGGTGGGGGGCTGGGGGTCCAGGGCAGGGCCCTCAGAGCCCGGTAGGCCCAGGGGGGCGGCGCAAGCACCTAGGCCCAGGCCGAAGAGTGCCTTCTTGGTCTGCGCGGCAGGCCGGCCTCTCGCCTTGCCACTCAGGCCGCCCTCCCTCTTGAAGTGTGTGTGGCACGCGTCCGCGGAGTACACCTCGCTGCACAGGTAGCCGTGGGACTGGGCGTCGTAGCTTCCTGCGAGGCGGCCGGAGGTCCCGCAGGCGGGTGGGTCCCTGGGACAGACGCGCGGAGCGGCTCCTGCCCGGCCCCCCTGAGAACCGTCGCCGTTCCGTAAGGCGGGGCGCCTGCTTCAGAATGTAAATCACGTGTCCGCTCTATGGATACGCTGTTTAGTTTACCAGGCAAGACTTTCTTGGTGAAAGAAGCAGCGTTGGCTTGCATCCTCGAGCAGGCTTGTCATCTGGCTGTGCACTGGTACTCTCTCTCTGGGTGTGCTAGTCCGCAGGGCAGGGCATCCCCTGGGCAGGGTGGAGCGTGATCTCTGCGGCCTCGTCTTGCAGCTCCTTCCTTTCATTCTCAATCATCCTGCCCACAGTGGCCTCCTCTCAGGCCTGCATACTTACAACGGCGCATTGCCCGTGCTGCCCCTCTGCAGGAAGTGTCCCTCTGTTTAGTTTGCAGCTGACTGATGCCGCCTCACCCTTCTCATGTCTTCTCAGGTGTCACTTGGTCAAGAAAGCGTCCCCTTACCTACTCAACTCATCTCGTCTCCCTACCGTAGCTCACGTGACACCACGCACCTCTCGCTTATGGCCGTCATCGCCTTTCGCATCCAGTTTCAGGTAGGTAAGTTTACCCCGTGGTCCGTGAGGAAGAAGAGATCACGCCTGTTTTGCTTACTCTTGATTCCCAGCGACTAGCCCGGTTACTGATAACCTCTGTTAGAGGGAGAAAGGAATGCACCCAATCCCTGGTGAAGCCCCGACCGTTTTCCTTTCTAGTGTCCCTCGTACTCCTCCCTGCCGTCTGTGTCGCCCTTACTCCGCGTCTACCGTTTATGAGTTTACACCTGGGTTACGGTGACTGCTTCGGAGAATCGCATGCCTTTCTACCTCCCTCGCTGCGACCTCTCCTACACCTCCCAGGGCTCTTGGGTTATGCCCTTGCCCTCTTCCGAGCCGTCCGTGGCACCCGCTGTCAACCCCGTACGGCCAGGCTCCTAAGACTGACACTCCAGGCCCTCCGTAATTTGGCTTCAGTTTCACTTTCTAGACGTTTCAAGAAAGAACGGGGTCTAAATATCTGTGCACCTCTGCTCCGTTTCATATCTACCCACGAGGTTAATTTTTTTGTTTCTTCCAGTCCACCTATTTTGCACCTCCGTCTCTGCGAAGACTTCACTGAGAATCCAAGCGATTTCTGGATCCCTTCTCTCCCCTGAAGCTGTAAACAGTTTAACAAGACAGGTGCGGAACTGCCGTAAGGTAATCTACATCTTGTCTCCCTCTCTGGTATCTAACCTCCCTGCGAATGGGGGTACGTCTCCGTGTCCTGTGCGGTTTTCAGCACAGTACTCTCTACACGTAGTGGATATTTGATTTGGTAAGTGACCGAATAAGTGAATGAGTCACCAAGATAAGGGTATTGTCTCATTCTTTCTCGCTTTTTCCACTTCCAAGTTTCTTTAGTTAGTTTCCTCAGACAAAAGGTTTCTTTGTAGCTACACAGTGGCCAGGTCCAGAGAATGTTGCAGATAGCTGCTGAAAACATCCCTCCTCCACTTGAGAATGGCTTGCTCTCCCTCTCAAGCGGAGAGAGCTGGGATTCGATATTTAATTAAGCGCCTCTGTTCACTTGGCATTTAGAGGCACTAGGGGGCGTTAGTGCTCTACACCCGGTGAAATGCCTGTTTCGTTTGTGATTTTCCTTTGTGAAAAACAACTATGCACAGAGTGTTTTGTGCCAATTTTCCATCCTTTTAGATTGACGGAAAGCATTTTACCTACGTAGAAACAGAAAACGAATAGAAAGAGCGTCGCATTGCGTTTAATGAAAGCTTAGGGCGGTCTCGGTGGTACGTTAGTGAAGTTATCTGGGGACACCTTAGCCACGTACATTGTGTTGGAGAGGCACCGAGAATTCATTCAGGAGTTCTCAAAGTTCGAGGACACGGTTGCCTTACACGTAGGCACGGTGGCAGCCGTGGACATGGCAGTTATTTGGAGAATGTTGTACTAGTCGGCTCTCGCTGTGATAATGCTTTGCAACAAATCTCCCCAAAACTCACTTACATAAAGAAGAATCTAGTTTTCTCGGACCTGTGGGCTAGCTGCAGCGGCTCTCTTGTAGACCTCTCGATGGCGGGTGTTGTTCCATGCCGTGGGTCAGTTTGAGGTCTGTCCCGCACACCTTACCGTGGAGCCCAACTGTGAGGCTGCAGGTCCCTGTCCTCTCGCAGAGTTCACTGAAACGTAAGAGGTGAGCCCAACCACACAAGGCCACGTAAGGCCTCTGCGACTCATTGAAGGCCATCGTGTCTTCCCTTGGCCTCCTGGGAACCCCCTGGCCCCAGGATGCAGCTTCGGTAGCCCAGGGCAACCGGCGGAGGGGGGCGGGCGGGGCTGCAGGAGGGTGGAACGCGGAGGTCACAGAGGGTGTGGGTGTGGCCACCTCTACTGTGACTGAACCAAGGGCGTGGGTGGGGGGCTGGGGGTCCAGGGCAGGGCCCTCAGAGCCCGGTAGGCCCAGGGGGGTGGCGCAAGCACCTAGGCCCAGGCCGAAGAGCGCCTTCTTGGTCTGCGTGGCACGCCGGCCTCTCGCCTTGCCACTCAGGCCGCCCTGCCACTTGAAGTGTGTGTGGCATGCGTCCGCGGAGTACACCTCGCTGCACAGGTAGCCGTGGGACTGGGCGTCGTAGCTTCCTGCGAGGCGGCCGGAGGTCCCGCAGGCGGGTGGGTCCCTGGGACAGACGTGCGGAGCGGCTCCATCCCGGCCCCACTGAGAACCGTAGCCGTTCCGTAAGGCGGGGCGCCTGCTGCAGAATGTAAATCACGTGTCCGTTCTATGGATACGCTGTTTAGTTTACCAGGCAAGACTTTCTTGGTGAAAGAAGCAGCGTTGGCTTGCATCGTCGAGCAGGCTTGTCATCTGGCTGTGCACTGGTACTCTCTCTCTGGGTGTGCTAGTCCGCAGGGCAGGGCATCCCCTGGGCAGGGCGGAGCGTGATCTCTGTGGCCTCGTCTTGCAGCTCCTTCCTTTCATTCTCAATCATCCTGCCCACAGTGGCCTCCTCTCAGGCCTGCATACTTACAACGGCGCATTGCCCGTGCTGCCGCTCTGCAGGAAGTGTCCCTCTCTTTAGTTTGCAGCTGACTGATGCCGCCTCACCCTTCTCATCTCTTCTCAGGTGTCACTTGGTCAAGAAAGTGTCCCCTTACCTACTCAACTCATCTCGTCTCCCTACCGTAGCTCACGTGACACCACGCACCTCTCGCTTATGGCCGTCATCGCCTTTCGCATCCAGTTTCAGGTAGGTAAGTTTACCCCGTGGTCCGTGAGGAAGAAGAGATCACGCCTGTTTTGCTTACTCTTGATTCCCAGCGACTAGCCCGGTTACTGATAACCTCTGTTAGAGGGAGAAAGGAATGCACCCAATCCCTGGTGAAGCCCCGACCGTTTTCCTTTCTAGTGTCCCTCGTACTCCTCCCTGCCGTCTGTGTCGCCCTTACTCCGCGTCTACCGTTTATGAGTTTACACCTGGGTTACGGTGACTGCTTCGGAGAATCGCATGCCTTTCTACCTCCCTCGCTGCGACCTCTCCTACACCTCCCAGGGCTCTTGGGTTATGCCCTTGCCCTCTTCCGAGCCGTCCGTGGCACCCGCTGTCAACCCCGTACGGCCAGGCTCCTAAGACTGACACTCCAGGCCCTCCGTAATTTGGCTTCAGTTTCACTTTCTAGACGTTTCAAGAAAGAACGGGGTCTAAATATCTGTGCACCTCTGCTCCGTTTCATATCTACCCACGAGGTTAATTTTTTTGTTTCTTCCAGTCCACCTATTTTGCACCTCCGTCTCTGCGAAGACTTCACTGAGAATCCAAGCGATTTCTGGATCCCTTCTCTCCCCTGAAGCTGTAAACAGTTTAACAAGACAGGTGCGGAACTGCCGTAAGGTAATCTACATCTTGTCTCCCTCTCTGGTATCTAACCTCCCTGCGAATGGGGGTACGTCTCCGTGTTCTGTGCGGTTTTCAGCACAGTACTCTCTACACGTAGTGGATATTTGATTTGGTAAGTGACCGAATAAGTGAATGAGTCACCAAGATAAGGGTATTGTCTCATTCTTTCTCGCTTTTTCCACTTCCAAGTTTCTTTAGTTAGTTTCCTCAGACAAAAGGTTTCTTTGTAGCTACACAGTGGCCAGGTCCAGAGAATGTTGCAGATAGCTGCTGAAAACATCCCTCCTCCACTTGAGAATGGCTTGCTCTCCCTCTCAAGCGGAGAGAGCTGGGATTCGATATTTAATTAAGCGCCTCTGTTCACTTGGCATTTAGAGGCACTAGGGGGCGTTAGTGCTCTACACCCGGTGAAATGCCTGTTTCGTTTGTGATTTTCCTTTGTGAAAAACAACTATGCACAGAGTGTTTTGTGCCAATTTTCCATCCTTTTAGATTGACGGAAAGCATTTTACCTACGTAGAAACAGAAAACGAATAGAAAGAGCGTTGCATTGCGTTTAATGAAAGCTTAGGGCGGTCTCGGTGGTACGTTAGTGAAGTTATCTGGGGACACCTTAGCCACGTACATTGTGTTGGAGAGGCACCGAGAATTCATTCAGGAGTTCTCAAAGTTCGAGGACACAGTTGCCTTACACGTAGGCACGGTGGCAGCCGTGGACATGGCAGTGATTTGGAGAATGTTGTACTCGTCGGCTCTTGCTGTGATAATGCTTTGCAACAAATCTCCCCAAAACTCACTTACATAAAGAAGAATCTAGTTTTCTCGGACCTGTGGGCTAGCTGCAGCGGCTCTCTTGTAGACCTCTCGATGGCGGGTGTTGCTCCATGCCGTGGGTCAGTTTGAGGTCTGTCCCGCACACCTTACCGTGGAGCCCAACTGTGAGGCTGCAGGTCCATGTCCTCTAGCAGAGTTCACTGAAACGTAAGAGGTGAGCCCAACCACACAAGGCCACGTAAGGCCTCTGCGACTCATTGAAGGCCATCGTGTCTTCCCTTGGCCTCCTGGGAACCCCCTGGCCCCAGGATGCAGCTTCGGTAGCCCAGGGCAACCGGCGGAGGGGGGCGGGCGGGGCTGCAGGAGGGTGGAACGCTGAGGTCACAGAGGGTGTGGGTGTGGCCACCTCTGCTGTGACTGAACCAAGGGCGTGGGTGGGGGGCTGGGGGTCCAGGGCAGGGCCCTCAGAGCCCGGTAGGCCCAGGGGGGCGGCGCAAGCACCTAGGCCCAGGCCGAAGAGCGCCTTCTTGGTCTGCGCGGCAGGCCGGCCTCTCGCCTTGCCACTCAGGCCGCCCTCCCTCTTGAAGTGTGTGTGGCACGCGTCCGCGGAGTACACCTCGCTGCACAGGTAGCCGTGGGACTGGTCGTCGTAGCTTCCTGCGAGGCGGCCGGAGGTCCCGCAGGCGGGTGGGTCCCTGGGACAGACGTGCGGAGCGGCTCCTGGCCGGCCCCCCTGAGAACCGTCGCCGTTCCGTAAGGCGGGGCGCCTGCTTCAGAATGTAAATCACGTGTCCGCTCTATGGATACGCTGTTTAGTTTACCAGGCAAGACTTTCTTGGTGAAAGAAGCAGCGTTGGCTTGCATCGTCGAGCAGGCTTGTCATCTGGCTGTGCACTGGTACTCTCTCTCTGGGTGTGCTAGTCCGCAGGGCAGGGCATCCCCTGGGCAGGGTGGAGCGTGATCTCTGCGGCCTCGTCTTGCAGCTCCTTCCTTTCATTCTCAATCATCCTGCCCACAGTGGCCTCCTCTCAGGCCTGCATACTTACAACGGCGCATTGCCCGTGCTGCCCCTCTGCAGGAAGTGTCCCTCTGTTTAGTTTGCAGCTGACTGATGCCGCCTCACCCTTCTCATCTCTTCTCAGGTGTCACTTGGTCAAGAAAGCGTCCCCTTACCTACTCAACTCATCTCGTCTCCCTACCGTAGCTCACGTGACACCACGCACCTCTCGCTTATGGCCGTCATCGCCTTTCGCATCCAGTTTCAGGTAGGTAAGTTTACCCCGTGGTCCGTGAGGAAGAAGAGATCACGCCTGTTTTGCTTACTCTTGATTCCCAGCGACTAGCCCGGTTACTGATAACCTCTGTTAGAGGGAGAAAGGAATGCACCCAATCCCTGGTGAAGCCCCGACCGTTTTCCTTTCTAGTGTCCCTCGTACTCCTCCCTGCCGTCTGTGTCGCCCTTACTCCGCGTCTACCGTTTATGAGTTTACACCTGGGTTACGGTGACTGCTTCGGAGAATCGCATGCCTTTCTACCTCCCTCACTGCGACCTCTCCTACACCTCCCAGGGCTCTTGGGTTATGCCCTTGCCCTCTTCCGAGCCGTCCGTGGCACCCGCTGTCAACCCCGTACGGCCAAGCTCCTAAGACTGACACTCCAGGCCCTCCGTAATTTGGCTTCAGTTTCACTTTCTAGACGTTTCAAGAAAGAACGGGGTCTAAATATCTGTGCACCTCTGCTCCGTTTCATATCTACCCACGAGGTTAATTTTTTTGTTTCTTCCAGTCCACCTATTTTGCACCTCCGTCTCTGCGAAGACTTCACTGAGAATCCAAGCGATTTCTGGATCCCTTCTCTCCCCTGAAGCTGTAAACAGTTTAACAAGACAGGTGCGGAACTGCCGTAAGGTAATCTACATCTTGTCTCCCTCTCTGGTATCTAACCTCCCTGCGAATGGGGGTACGTCTCCGTGTTCTGTGCGGTTTTCAGCACAGTACTCTCTACACGTAGTGGATATTTGATTTGGTAAGTGACCGAATAAGTGAATGAGTCACCAAGATAAGGGTATTGTCTCATTCTTTCTCGCTTTTTCCACTTCCAAGTTTCTTTAGTTAGTTTCCTCAGACAAAAGGTTTCTTTGTAGCTACACAGTGGCCAGGTCCAGAGAATGTTGCAGATAGCTGCTGAAAACATCCCTCCTCCACTTGAGAATGGCTTGCTCTCCCTCTCAAGCGGAGAGAGCTGGGATTCGATATTTAATTAAGCGCCTCTGTTCACTTGGCATTTAGAGGCACTAGGGGGCGTTAGTGCTCTACACCCGGTGAAATGCCTGTTTCGTTTGTGATTTTCCTTTGTGAAAAACAACTATGCACAGAGTGTTTTGTGCCAATTTTCCATCCTTTTAGATTGACGGAAAGCATTTTACCTACGTAGAAACAGAAAAGGAATAGAAAGAGCGTTGCATTGCGTTTAATGAAAGCTTAGGGCGGTCTCGGTGGTACGTTAGTGAAGTTATCTGGGGACACCTTAGCCACGTACATTGTGTTGGAGAGGCACCGAGAATTCATTCAGGAGTTCTCAAAGTTCGAGGACACAGTTGCCTTACACGTAGGCACGGTGGCAGCCGTGGACATGGCAGTGATTTGGAGAATGTTGTACTAGTCGGCTCTCGCTGTGATAATGCTTTGCAACAAATCTCCCCAAAACTCACTTACATAAAGAAGAATCTAGTTTTCTCGGACCTGTGGGCTAGCTGCAGCGGCTCTCTTGTAGACCTCTCGATGGCGGGTGTTGCTCCATGCCGTGGGTCAGTTTGAGGTCTGTCCCGCACACCTTACCGTGGAGCCCAACTGTGAGGCTGCAGGTCCCTGTCCTCTCGCAGAGTTCACTGAAACGTAAGAGGTGAGCCCAACCACACAAGGCCACGTAAGGCCTCTGCGACTCATTGAAGGCCATCGTGTCTTCCCTTGGCCTCCTGGGAACCCCCTGGCCCCAGGATGCAGCTTCGGTAGCCCAGGGCAACCGGCGGAGGGGGGCGGGCGGGGCTGCAGGAGGGTGGAACGCTGAGGTCACAGAGGGTGTGGGTGTGGCCACCTCTGCTGTGACTGAACCAAGGGCGTGGGTGGGGGCTGGGGGTCCAGGGCAGGGCCCTCAGAGCCCGGTAGGCCCAGGGGGGCGGCGCAAGCACCTAGGCCCAGGCCGAAGAGTGCCTTCTTGGTCTGCGCGGCAGGCCGGCCTCTCGCCTTGCCACTCAGGCCGCCCTCCCTCTTGAAGTGTGTGTGGCACGCGTCCGCGGAGTACACCTCGCTGCACAGGTAGCCGTGGGACTGGGCGTCGTAGCTTCCTGCGAGGCGGCCGGAGGTCCCGCAGGCGGGTGGGTCCCTGGGACAGACGCGCGGAGCGGCTCCTGCCCGGCCCCCCTGAGAACCGTCGCCGTTCCGTAAGGCGGGGCGCCTGCTTCAGAATGTAAATCACGTGTCCGCTCTATGGATACGCTGTTTAGTTTACCAGGCAAGACTTTCTTGGTGAAAGAAGCAGCGTTGGCTTGCATCCTCGAGCAGGCTTGTCATCTGGCTGTGCACTGGTACTCTCTCTCTGGGTGTGCTAGTCCGCAGGGCAGGGCATCCCCTGGGCAGGGTGGAGCGTGATCTCTGCGGCCTCGTCTTGCAGCTCCTTCCTTTCATTCTCAATCATCCTGCCCACAGTGGCCTCCTCTCAGGCCTGCATACTTACAACGGCGCATTGCCCGTGCTGCCCCTCTGCAGGAAGTGTCCCTCTGTTTAGTTTGCAGCTGACTGATGCCGCCTCACCCTTCTCATGTCTTCTCAGGTGTCACTTGGTCAAGAAAGCGTCCCCTTACCTACTCAACTCATCTCGTCTCCCTACCGTAGCTCACGTGACACCACGCACCTCTCGCTTATGGCCGTCATCGCCTTTCGCATCCAGTTTCAGGTAGGTAAGTTTACCCCGTGGTCCGTGAGGAAGAAGAGATCACGCCTGTTTTGCTTACTCTTGATTCCCAGCGACTAGCCCGGTTACTGATAACCTCTGTTAGAGGGAGAAAGGAATGCACCCAATCCCTGGTGAAGCCCCGACCGTTTTCCTTTCTAGTGTCCCTCGTACTCCTCCCTGCCGTCTGTGTCGCCCTTACTCCGCGTCTACCGTTTATGAGTTTACACCTGGGTTACGGTGACTGCTTCGGAGAATCGCATGCCTTTCTACCTCCCTCGCTGCGACCTCTCCTACACCTCCCAGGGCTCTTGGGTTATGCCCTTGCCCTCTTCCGAGCCGTCCGTGGCACCCGCTGTCAACCCCGTACGGCCAAGCTCCTAAGACTGACACTCCAGGCCCTCCGTAATTTGGCTTCAGTTTCACTTTCTAGACGTTTCAAGAAAGAACGGGGTCTAAATATCTGTGCACCTCTGCTCCGTTTCATATCTACCCACGAGGTTAATTTTTTTGTTTCTTCCAGTCCACCTATTTTGCACCTCCGTCTCTGCGAAGACTTCACTGAGAATCCAAGCGATTTCTGGATCCCTTCTCTCCCCTGAAGCTGTAAACAGTTTAACAAGACAGGTGCGGAACTGCCGTAAGGTAATCTACATCTTGTCTCCCTCTCTGGTATCTAACCTCCCTGCGAATGGGGGTACGTCTCCGTGTCCTGTGCGGTTTTCAGCACAGTACTCTCTACACGTAGTGGATATTTGATTTGGTAAGTGACCGAATAAGTGAATGAGTCACCAAGATAAGGGTATTGTCTCATTCTTTCTCGCTTTTTCCACTTCCAAGTTTCTTTAGTTAGTTTCCTCAGACAAAAGGTTTCTTTGTAGCTACACAGTGGCCAGGTCCAGAGAATGTTGCAGATAGCTGCTGAAAACATCCCTCCTCCACTTGAGAATGGCTTGCTCTCCCTCTCAAGCGGAGAGAGCTGGGATTCGATATTTAATTAAGCGCCTCTGTTCACTTGGCATTTAGAGGCACTAGGGGGCGTTAGTGCTCTACACCCGGTGAAATGCCTGTTTCGTTTGTGATTTTCCTTTGTGAAAAACAACTATGCACAGAGTGTTTTGTGCCAATTTTCCATCCTTTTAGATTGACGGAAAGCATTTTACCTACGTAGAAACAGAAAACGAATAGAAAGAGCGTCGCATTGCGTTTAATGAAAGCTTAGGGCGGTCTCGGTGGTACGTTAGTGAAGTTATCTGGGGACACCTTAGCCACGTACATTGTGTTGGAGAGGCACCGAGAATTCATTCAGGAGTTCTCAAAGTTCGAGGACACGGTTGCCTTACACGTAGGCACGGTGGCAGCCGTGGACATGGCAGTTATTTGGAGAATGTTGTACTAGTCGGCTCTCGCTGTGATAATGCTTTGCAACAAATCTCCCCAAAACTCACTTACATAAAGAAGAATCTAGTTTTCTCGGACCTGTGGGCTAGCTGCAGCGGCTCTCTTGTAGACCTCTCGATGGCGGGTGTTGTTCCATGCCGTGGGTCAGTTTGAGGTCTGTCCCGCACACCTTACCGTGGAGCCCAACTGTGAGGCTGCAGGTCCCTGTCCTCTCGCAGAGTTCACTGAAACGTAAGAGGTGAGCCCAACCACACAAGGCCACGTAAGGCCTCTGCGACTCATTGAAGGCCATCGTGTCTTCCCTTGGCCTCCTGGGAACCCCCTGGCCCCAGGATGCAGCTTCGGTAGCCCAGGGCAACCGGCGGAGGGGGGCGGGCGGGGCTGCAGGAGGGTGGAACGCGGAGGTCACAGAGGGTGTGGGTGTGGCCACCTCTACTGTGACTGAACCAAGGGCGTGGGTGGGGGGCTGGGGGTCCAGGGCAGGGCCCTCAGAGCCCGGTAGGCCCAGGGGGGTGGCGCAAGCACCTAGGCCCAGGCCGAAGAGCGCCTTCTTGGTCTGCGTGGCACGCCGGCCTCTCGCCTTGCCACTCAGGCCGCCCTGCCACTTGAAGTGTGTGTGGCACGCGTCCGCGGAGTACACCTCGCTGCACAGGTAGCCGTGGGACTGGGCGTCGTAGCTTCCTGCGAGGCGGCCGGAGGTCCCGCAGGCGGGTGGGTCCCTGGGACAGACGTGCGGAGCGGCTCCATCCCGGCCCCACTGAGAACCGTAGCCGTTCCGTAAGGCGGGGCGCCTGCTGCAGAATGTAAATCACGTGTCCGTTCTATGGATACGCTGTTTAGTTTACCAGGCAAGACTTTCTTGGTGAAAGAAGCAGCGTTGGCTTGCATCGTCGAGCAGGCTTGTCATCTGGCTGTGCACTGGTACTCTCTCTCTGGGTGTGCTAGTCCGCAGGGCAGGGCATCCCCTGGGCAGGGCGGAGCGTGATCTCTGTGGCCTCGTCTTGCAGCTCCTTCCTTTCATTCTCAATCATCCTGCCCACAGTGGCCTCCTCTCAGGCCTGCATACTTACAACGGCGCATTGCCCGTGCTGCCGCTCTGCAGGAAGTGTCCCTCTCTTTAGTTTGCAGCTGACTGATGCCGCCTCACCCTTCTCATCTCTTCTCAGGTGTCACTTGGTCAAGAAAGTGTCCCCTTACCTACTCAACTCATCTCGTCTCCCTACCGTAGCTCACGTGACACCACGCACCTCTCGCTTATGGCCGTCATCGCCTTTCGCATCCAGTTTCAGGTAGGTAAGTTTACCCCGTGGTCCGTGAGGAAGAAGAGATCACGCCTGTTTTGCTTACTCTTGATTCCCAGCGACTAGCCCGGTTACTGATAACCTCTGTTAGAGGGAGAAAGGAATGCACCCAATCCCTGGTGAAGCCCCGACCGTTTTCCTTTCTAGTGTCCCTCGTACTCCTCCCTGCCGTCTGTGTCGCCCTTACTCCGCGTCTACCGTTTATGAGTTTACACCTGGGTTACGGTGACTGCTTCGGAGAATCGCATGCCTTTCTACCTCCCTCGCTGCGACCTCTCCTACACCTCCCAGGGCTCTTGGGTTATGCCCTTGCCCTCTTCCGAGCCGTCCGTGGCACCCGCTGTCAACCCCGTACGGCCAGGCTCCTAAGACTGACACTCCAGGCCCTCCGTAATTTGGCTTCAGTTTCACTTTCTAGACGTTTCAAGAAAGAACGGGGTCTAAATATCTGTGCACCTCTGCTCCGTTTCATATCTACCCACGAGGTTAATTTTTTTGTTTCTTCCAGTCCACCTATTTTGCACCTCCGTCTCTGCGAAGACTTCACTGAGAATCCAAGCGATTTCTGGATCCCTTCTCTCCCCTGAAGCTGTAAACAGTTTAACAAGACAGGTGCGGAACTGCCGTAAGGTAATCTACATCTTGTCTCCCTCTCTGGTATCTAACCTCCCTGCGAATGGGGGTACGTCTCCGTGTTCTGTGCGGTTTTCAGCACAGTACTCTCTACACGTAGTGGATATTTGATTTGGTAAGTGACCGAATAAGTGAATGAGTCACCAAGATAAGGGTATTGTCTCATTCTTTCTCGCTTTTTCCACTTCCAAGTTTCTTTAGTTAGTTTCCTCAGACAAAAGGTTTCTTTGTAGCTACACAGTGGCCAGGTCCAGAGAATGTTGCAGATAGCTGCTGAAAACATCCCTCCTCCACTTGAGAATGGCTTGCTCTCCCTCTCAAGCGGAGAGAGCTGGGATTCGATATTTAATTAAGCGCCTCTGTTCACTTGGCATTTAGAGGCACTAGGGGGCGTTAGTGCTCTACACCCGGTGAAATGCCTGTTTCGTTTGTGATTTTCCTTTGTGAAAAACAACTATGCACAGAGTGTTTTGTGCCAATTTTCCATCCTTTTAGATTGACGGAAAGCATTTTACCTACGTAGAAACAGAAAACGAATAGAAAGAGCGTTGCATTGCGTTTAATGAAAGCTTAGGGCGGTCTCGGTGGTACGTTAGTGAAGTTATCTGGGGACACCTTAGCCACGTACATTGTGTTGGAGAGGCACCGAGAATTCATTCAGGAGTTCTCAAAGTTCGAGGACACAGTTGCCTTACACGTAGGCACGGTGGCAGCCGTGGACATGGCAGTGATTTGGAGAATGTTGTACTCGTCGGCTCTTGCTGTGATAATGCTTTGCAACAAATCTCCCCAAAACTCACTTACATAAAGAAGAATCTAGTTTTCTCGGACCTGTGGGCTAGCTGCAGCGGCTCTCTTGTAGACCTCTCGATGGCGGGTGTTGCTCCATGCCGTGGGTCAGTTTGAGGTCTGTCCCGCACACCTTACCGTGGAGCCCAACTGTGAGGCTGCAGGTCCATGTCCTCTAGCAGAGTTCACTGAAACGTAAGAGGTGAGCCCAACCACACAAGGCCACGTAAGGCCTCTGCGACTCATTGAAGGCCATCGTGTCTTCCCTTGGCCTCCTGGGAACCCCCTGGCCCCAGGATGCAGCTTCGGTAGCCCAGGGCAACCGGCGGAGGGGGGCGGGCGGGGCTGCAGGAGGGTGGAACGCTGAGGTCACAGAGGGTGTGGGTGTGGCCACCTCTGCTGTGACTGAACCAAGGGCGTGGGTGGGGGGCTGGGGGTCCAGGGCAGGGCCCTCAGAGCCCGGTAGGCCCAGGGGGGCGGCGCAAGCACCTAGGCCCAGGCCGAAGAGCGCCTTCTTGGTCTGCGCGGCAGGCCGGCCTCTCGCCTTGCCACTCAGGCCGCCCTCCCTCTTGAAGTGTGTGTGGCACGCGTCCGCGGAGTACACCTCGCTGCACAGGTAGCCGTGGGACTGGTCGTCGTAGCTTCCTGCGAGGCGGCCGGAGGTCCCGCAGGCGGGTGGGTCCCTGGGACAGACGTGCGGAGCGGCTCCTGGCCGGCCCCCCTGAGAACCGTCGCCGTTCCGTAAGGCGGGGCGCCTGCTTCAGAATGTAAATCACGTGTCCGCTCTATGGATACGCTGTTTAGTTTACCAGGCAAGACTTTCTTGGTGAAAGAAGCAGCGTTGGCTTGCATCGTCGAGCAGGCTTGTCATCTGGCTGTGCACTGGTACTCTCTCTCTGGGTGTGCTAGTCCGCAGGGCAGGGCATCCCCTGGGCAGGGTGGAGCGTGATCTCTGCGGCCTCGTCTTGCAGCTCCTTCCTTTCATTCTCAATCATCCTGCCCACAGTGGCCTCCTCTCAGGCCTGCATACTTACAACGGCGCATTGCCCGTGCTGCCCCTCTGCAGGAAGTGTCCCTCTGTTTAGTTTGCAGCTGACTGATGCCGCCTCACCCTTCTCATCTCTTCTCAGGTGTCACTTGGTCAAGAAAGCGTCCCCTTACCTACTCAACTCATCTCGTCTCCCTACCGTAGCTCACGTGACACCACGCACCTCTCGCTTATGGCCGTCATCGCCTTTCGCATCCAGTTTCAGGTAGGTAAGTTTACCCCGTGGTCCGTGAGGAAGAAGAGATCACGCCTGTTTTGCTTACTCTTGATTCCCAGCGACTAGCCCGGTTACTGATAACCTCTGTTAGAGGGAGAAAGGAATGCACCCAATCCCTGGTGAAGCCCCGACCGTTTTCCTTTCTAGTGTCCCTCGTACTCCTCCCTGCCGTCTGTGTCGCCCTTACTCCGCGTCTACCGTTTATGAGTTTACACCTGGGTTACGGTGACTGCTTCGGAGAATCGCATGCCTTTCTACCTCCCTCACTGCGACCTCTCCTACACCTCCCAGGGCTCTTGGGTTATGCCCTTGCCCTCTTCCGAGCCGTCCGTGGCACCCGCTGTCAACCCCGTACGGCCAAGCTCCTAAGACTGACACTCCAGGCCCTCCGTAATTTGGCTTCAGTTTCACTTTCTAGACGTTTCAAGAAAGAACGGGGTCTAAATATCTGTGCACCTCTGCTCCGTTTCATATCTACCCACGAGGTTAATTTTTTTGTTTCTTCCAGTCCACCTATTTTGCACCTCCGTCTCTGCGAAGACTTCACTGAGAATCCAAGCGATTTCTGGATCCCTTCTCTCCCCTGAAGCTGTAAACAGTGTAACAAGACAGGTGCGGAACTGCCGTAAGGTAATCTACATCTTGTCTCCCTCTCTGGTATCTAACCTCCCTGCGAATGGGGGTACGTCTCCGTGTTCTGTGCGGTTTTCAGCACAGTACTCTCTACACGTAGTGGATATTTGATTTGGTAAGTGACCGAATAAGTGAATGAGTCACCAAGATAAGGGTATTGTCTCATTCTTTCTCGCTTTTTCCACTTCCAAGTTTCTTTAGTTAGTTTCCTCAGACAAAAGGTTTCTTTGTAGCTACACAGTGGCCAGGTCCAGAGAATGTTGCAGATAGCTGCTGAAAACATCCCTCCTCCACTTGAGAATGGCTTGCTCTCCCTCTCAAGCGGAGAGAGCTGGGATTCGATATTTAATTAAGCGCCTCTGTTCACTTGGCATTTAGAGGCACTAGGGGGCGTTAGTGCTCTACACCCGGTGAAATGCCTGTTTCGTTTGTGATTTTCCTTTGTGAAAAACAACTATGCACAGAGTGTTTTGTGCCAATTTTCCATCCTTTTAGATTGACGGAAAGCATTTTACCTACGTAGAAACAGAAAAGGAATAGAAAGAGCGTTGCATTGCGTTTAATGAAAGCTTAGGGCGGTCTCGGTGGTACGTTAGTGAAGTTATCTGGGGACACCTTAGCCACGTACATTGTGTTGGAGAGGCACCGAGAATTCATTCAGGAGTTCTCAAAGTTCGAGGACACAGTTGCCTTACACGTAGGCACGGTGGCAGCCGTGGACATGGCAGTGATTTGGAGAATGTTGTACTAGTCGGCTCTCGCTGTGATAATGCTTTGCAACAAATCTCCCCAAAACTCACTTACATAAAGAAGAATCTAGTTTTCTCGGACCTGTGGGCTAGCTGCAGCGGCTCTCTTGTAGACCTCTCGATGGCGGGTGTTGCTCCATGCCGTGGGTCAGTTTGAGGTCTGTCCCGCACACCTTACCGTGGAGCCCAACTGTGAGGCTGCAGGTCCCTGTCCTCTCGCAGAGTTCACTGAAACGTAAGAGGTGAGCCCAACCACACAAGGCCACGTAAGGCCTCTGCGACTCATTGAAGGCCATCGTGTCTTCCCTTGGCCTCCTGGGAACCCCCTGGCCCCAGGATGCAGCTTCGGTAGCCCAGGGCAACCGGCGGAGGGGGGCGGGCGGGGCTGCAGGAGGGTGGAACGCTGAGGTCACAGAGGGTGTGGGTGTGGTCACCTCTGCTGTGACTGAACCAAGGGCGTGGGTGGGGGGCTGGGGGTCCAGGGCAGGGCCCTCAGAGCCCGGTAGGCCCAGGGGGGCGGCGCAAGCACCTAGGCCCAGGCCGAAGAGCGCCTTCTTGGTCTGCGCGGCAGGCCGGCCTCTCGCCTTGCCACTCAGGCCACCCTCCCTCTTGAAGTGTGTGTGGCACGCGTCCGCGGAGTACACCTCGCTGCACAGGTAGCCGTGGGACTGGGCGTCGTAGCTTCCTGCGAGGCGGCCGGAGGTCCCGCAGGCGGGTGGGTCCCTGGGACAGACGCGCGGAGCGGCTCCTGCCCGGCCCCCCTGAGAACCGTCGCCGTTCCGTAAGGCGGGGCGCCTGCTTCAGAATGTAAATCACGTGTCCGCTCTATGGATACGCTGTTTAGTTTACCAGGCAAGACTTTCTTGGTGAAAGAAGCAGCGTTGGCTTGCATCGTCGAGCAGGCTTCTCATCTGGCTGTGCACTGGTACTCTCTCTCTGGGTGTGCTAGTCCGCAGGGCAGGGCATCCCCTGGGCAGGGTGGAGCGTGATCTCTGCGGCCTCGTCTTGCAGCTCCTTCCTTTCATTCTCAATCATCCTGCCCACAGTGGCCTCCTCTCAGGCCTGCATACTTACAACGGCGCATTGCCCGTGCTGCCCCTCTGCAGGAAGTGTCCCTCTGTTTAGTTTGCAGCTGACTGATGCCGCCTCACCCTTCTCATGTCTTCTCAGGTGTCACTTGGTCAAGAAAGCGTCCCCTTACCTACTCAACTCATCTCGTCTCCCTACCGTAGCTCACGTGACACCACGCACCTCTCGCTTATGGCCGTCATCGCCTTTCGCATCCAGTTTCAGGTAGGTAAGTTTACCCCGTGGTCCGTGAGGAAGAAGAGATCACGCCTGTTTTGCTTACTCTTGATTCCCAGCGACTAGCCCGGTTACTGATAACCTCTGTTAGAGGGAGAAAGGAATGCACCCAATCCCTGGTGAAGCCCCGACCGTTTTCCTTTCTAGTGTCCCTCGTACTCCTCCCTGCCGTCTGTGTCGCCCTTACTCCGCGTCTACCGTTTATGAGTTTACACCTGGGTTACGGTGACTGCTTCGGAGAATCGCATGCCTTTCTACCTCCCTCGCTGCGACCTCTCCTACACCTCCCAGGGCTCTTGGGTTATGCCCTTGCCCTCTTCCGAGCCGTCCGTGGCACCCGCTGTCAACCCCGTACGGCCAAGCTCCTAAGACTGACACTCCAGGCCCTCCGTAATTTGGCTTCAGTTTCACTTTCTAGACGTTTCAAGAAAGAACGGGGTCTAAATATCTGTGCACCTCTGCTCCGTTTCATATCTACCCACGAGGTTAATTTTTTTGTTTCTTCCAGTCCACCTATTTTGCACCTCCGTCTCTGCGAAGACTTCACTGAGAATCCAAGCGATTTCTGGATCCCTTCTCTCCCCTGAAGCTGTAAACAGTTTAACAAGACAGGTGCGGAACTGCCGTAAGGTAATCTACATCTTGTCTCCCTCTCTGGTATCTAACCTCCCTGCGAATGGGGGTACGTCTCCGTGTCCTGTGCGGTTTTCAGCACAGTACTCTCTACACGTAGTGGATATTTGATTTGGTAAGTGACCGAATAAGTGAATGAGTCACCAAGATAAGGGTATTGTCTCATTCTTTCTCGCTTTTTCCACTTCCAAGTTTCTTTAGTTAGTTTCCTCAGACAAAAGGTTTCTTTGTAGCTACACAGTGGCCAGGTCCAGAGAATGTTGCAGATAGCTGCTGAAAACATCCCTCCTCCACTTGAGAATGGCTTGCTCTCCCTCTCAAGCGGAGAGAGCTGGGATTCGATATTTAATTAAGCGCCTCTGTTCACTTGGCATTTAGAGGCACTAGGGGGCGTTAGTGCTCTACACCCGGTGAAATGCCTGTTTCGTTTGTGATTTTCCTTTGTGAAAAACAACTATGCACAGAGTGTTTTGTGCCAATTTTCCATCCTTTTAGATTGACGGAAAGCATTTTACCTACGTAGAAACAGAAAACGAATAGAAAGAGCGTCGCATTGCGTTTAATGAAAGCTTAGGGCGGTCTCGGTGGTACGTTAGTGAAGTTATCTGGGGACACCTTAGCCACGTACATTGTGTTGGAGAGGCACCGAGAATTCATTCAGGAGTTCTCAAAGTTCGAGGACACGGTTGCCTTACACGTAGGCACGGTGGCAGCCGTGGACATGGCAGTGATTTGGAGAATGTTGTACTAGTCGGCTCTCGCTGTGATAATGCTTTGCAACAAATCTCCCCAAAACTCACTTACATAAAGAAGAATCTAGTTTTCTCGGACCTGTGGGCTAGCTGCAGCGGCTCTCTTGTAGACCTCTCGATGGCGGGTGTTGCTCCATGCCGTGGGTCAGTTTGAGGTCTGTCCCGCACACCTTACCGTGGAGCCCAACTGTGAGGCTGCAGGTCCCTGTCCTCTCGCAGAGTTCACTGAAACGTAAGAGGTGAGCCCAACCACACAAGGCCACGTAAGGCCTCTGCGACTCATTGAAGGCCATCGTGTCTTCCCTTGGCCTCCTGGGAACCCCCTGGCCCCAGGATGCAGCTTCGGTAGCCCAGGGCAACCGGCGGAGGGGGGCGGGCGGGGCTGCAGGAGGGTGGAACGCTGAGGTCACAGAGGGTGTGGGTGTGGTCACCTCTGCTGTGACTGAACCAAGGGCGTGGGTGGGGGGCTGGGGGTCCAGGGCAGGGCCCTCAGAGCCCGGTAGGCCCAGGGGGGCGGCGCAAGCACCTAGGCCCAGGCCGAAGAGCGCCTTCTTGGTCTGCGCGGCAGGCCGGCCTCTCGCCTTGCCACTCAGGCCACCCTCCCTCTTGAAGTGTGTGTGGCACGCGTCCGCGGAGTACACCTCGCTGCACAGGTAGCCGTGGGACTGGGCGTCGTAGCTTCCTGCGAGGCGGCCGGAGGTCCCGCAGGCGGGTGGGTCCCTGGGACAGACGCGCGGAGCGGCTCCTGCCCGGCCCCCCTGAGAACCGTCGCCGTTCCGTAAGGCGGGGCGCCTGCTTCAGAATGTAAATCACGTGTCCGCTCTATGGATACGCTGTTTAGTTTACCAGGCAAGACTTTCTTGGTGAAAGAAGCAGCGTTGGCTTGCATCGTCGAGCAGGCTTCTCATCTGGCTGTGCACTGGTACTCTCTCTCTGGGTGTGCTAGTCCGCAGGGCAGGGCATCCCCTGGGCAGGGTGGAGCGTGATCTCTGCGGCCTCGTCTTGCAGCTCCTTCCTTTCATTCTCAATCATCCTGCCCACAGTGGCCTCCTCTCAGGCCTGCATACTTACAACGGCGCATTGCCCGTGCTGCCCCTCTGCAGGAAGTGTCCCTCTGTTTAGTTTGCAGCTGACTGATGCCGCCTCACCCTTCTCATGTCTTCTCAGGTGTCACTTGGTCAAGAAAGCGTCCCCTTACCTACTCAACTCATCTCGTCTCCCTACCGTAGCTCACGTGACACCACGCACCTCTCGCTTATGGCCGTCATCGCCTTTCGCATCCAGTTTCAGGTAGGTAAGTTTACCCCGTGGTCCGTGAGGAAGAAGAGATCACGCCTGTTTTGCTTACTCTTGATTCCCAGCGACTAGCCCGGTTACTGATAACCTCTGTTAGAGGGAGAAAGGAATGCACCCAATCCCTGGTGAAGCCCCGACCGTTTTCCTTTCTAGTGTCCCTCGTACTCCTCCCTGCCGTCTGTGTCGCCCTTACTCCGCGTCTACCGTTTATGAGTTTACACCTGGGTTACGGTGACTGCTTCGGAGAATCGCATGCCTTTCTACCTCCCTCGCTGCGACCTCTCCTACACCTCCCAGGGCTCTTGGGTTATGCCCTTGCCCTCTTCCGAGCCGTCCGTGGCACCCGCTGTCAACCCCGTACGGCCAAGCTCCTAAGACTGACACTCCAGGCCCTCCGTAATTTGGCTTCAGTTTCACTTTCTAGACGTTTCAAGAAAGAACGGGGTCTAAATATCTGTGCACCTCTGCTCCGTTTCATATCTACCCACGAGGTTAATTTTTTTGTTTCTTCCAGTCCACCTATTTTGCACCTCCGTCTCTGCGAAGACTTCACTGAGAATCCAAGCGATTTCTGGATCCCTTCTCTCCCCTGAAGCTGTAAACAGTTTAACAAGACAGGTGCGGAACTGCCGTAAGGTAATCTACATCTTGTCTCCCTCTCTGGTATCTAACCTCCCTGCGAATGGGGGTACGTCTCCGTGTCCTGTGCGGTTTTCAGCACAGTACTCTCTACACGTAGTGGATATTTGATTTGGTAAGTGACCGAATAAGTGAATGAGTCACCAAGATAAGGGTATTGTCTCATTCTTTCTCGCTTTTTCCACTTCCAAGTTTCTTTAGTTAGTTTCCTCAGACAAAAGGTTTCTTTGTAGCTACACAGTGGCCAGGTCCAGAGAATGTTGCAGATAGCTGCTGAAAACATCCCTCCTCCACTTGAGAATGGCTTGCTCTCCCTCTCAAGCGGAGAGAGCTGGGATTCGATATTTAATTAAGCGCCTCTGTTCACTTGGCATTTAGAGGCACTAGGGGGCGTTAGTGCTCTACACCCGGTGAAATGCCTGTTTCGTTTGTGATTTTCCTTTGTGAAAAACAACTATGCACAGAGTGTTTTGTGCCAATTTTCCATCCTTTTAGATTGACGGAAAGCATTTTACCTACGTAGAAACAGAAAACGAATAGAAAGAGCGTCGCATTGCGTTTAATGAAAGCTTAGGGCGGTCTCGGTGGTACGTTAGTGAAGTTATCTGGGGACACCTTAGCCACGTACATTGTGTTGGAGAGGCACCGAGAATTCATTCAGGAGTTCTCAAAGTTCGAGGACACGGTTGCCTTACACGTAGGCACGGTGGCAGCCGTGGACATGGCAGTGATTTGGAGAATGTTGTACTAGTCGGCTCTCGCTGTGATAATGCTTTGCAACAAATCTCCCCAAAACTCACTTACATAAAGAAGAATCTAGTTTTCTCGGACCTGTGGGCTAGCTGCAGCGGCTCTCTTGTAGACCTCTCGATGGCGGGTGTTGCTCCATGCCGTGGGTCAGTTTGAGGTCTGTCCCGCACACCTTACCGTGGAGCCCAACTGTGAGGCTGCAGCTCCCTGTCCTCTCGCAGAGTTCACTGAAACGTAAGAGGTGAGCCCAACCACACAAGGCCACGTAAGGCCTCTGCGACTCATTGAAGGCCATCGTGTCTTCCCTTGGCCTCCTGGGAACCCCCTGGCCCCAGGATGCAGCTTCGGTAGCCCAGGGCAACCGGCGGAGGGGGGCGGGCGGGGCTGCAGGAGGGTGGAACGCTGAGGTCACAGAGGGTGTGGGTGTGGCCACCTCTGCTGTGACTGAACCAAGGGCGTGGGTGGGGGACTGGGGGTCCAGGGCAGGGCCCTCAGAGCCCGGTAGGCCCAGGGGGGCGGCGCAAGCACCTAGGCCCAGGCCGAAGAGCGCCTTCTTGGTCTGCGCGGCAGGCCGGCCTCTCGCCTTGCCACTCAGGCCGCCCTCCCTCTTGAAGTGTGTGTGGCACGCGTCCGCGGAGTACACCTCGCTGCACAGGTAGCCGTGGGACTGGGCGTCGTAGCTTCCTGCGAGGCGGCCGGAGGTCCCGCAGGCGGGTGGGTCCCTGGGACAGACGCGCGGAGCGGCTCCTGCCCGGCCCCCCTGAGAACCGTCGCCGTTCCGTAAGGCGGGGCGCCTGCTTCAGAATGTAAATCACGTGTCCGCTCTATGGATACGCTGTTTAGTTTACCAGGCAAGACTTTCTTGGTGAAAGAAGCAGCGTTGGCTTGCATCCTCGAGCAGGCTTGTCATCTGGCTGTGCACTGGTACTCTCTCTCTGGGTGTGCTAGTCCGCAGGGCAGGGCATCCCCTGGGCAGGGTGGAGCGTGATCTCTGCGGCCTCGTCTTGCAGCTCCTTCCTTTCATTCTCAATCATCCTGCCCACAGTGGCCTCCTCTCAGGCCTGCATACTTACAACGGCGCATTGCCCGTGCTGCCCCTCTGCAGGAAGTGTCCCTCTGTTTAGTTTGCAGCTGACTGATGCCGCCTCACCCTTCTCATGTCTTCTCAGGTGTCACTTGGTCAAGAAAGCGTCCCCTTACCTACTCAACTCATCTCGTCTCCCTACCGTAGCTCACGTGACACCACGCACCTCTCGCTTATGGCCGTCATCGCCTTTCGCATCCAGTTTCAGGTAGGTAAGTTTACCCCGTGGTCCGTGAGGAAGAAGAGATCACGCCTGTTTTGCTTACTCTTGATTCCCAGCGACTAGCCCGGTTACTGATAACCTCTGTTAGAGGGAGAAAGGAATGCACCCAATCCCTGGTGAAGCCCCGACCGTTTTCCTTTCTAGTGTCCCTCGTACTCCTCCCTGCCGTCTGTGTCGCCCTTACTCCGCGTCTACCGTTTATGAGTTTACACCTGGGTTACGGTGACTGCTTCGGAGAATCGCATGCCTTTCTACCTCCCTCGCTGTGACCTCTCCTACACCTCCCAGGGCTCTTGGGTTATGCCCTTGCCCTCTTCCGAGCCGTCCGTGGCACCCGCTGTCAACCCCGTACGGCCAAGCTCCTAAGACTGACACTCCAGGCCCTCCGTAATTTGGCTTCAGTTTCACTTTCTAGACGTTTCAAGAAAGAACGGGGTCTAAATATCTGTGCACCTCTGCTCCGTTTCATATCTACCCACGAGGTTAATTTTTTTGTTTCTTCCAGTCCACCTATTTTGCACCTCCGTCTCTGCGAAGACTTCACTGAGAATCCAAGCGATTTCTGGATCCCTTCTCTCCCCTGAAGCTGTAAACAGTTTAACAAGACAGGTGCGGAACTGCCGTAAGGTAATCTACATCTTGTCTCCCTCTCTGGTATCTAACCTCCCTGCGAATGGGGGTACGTCTCCGTGTCCTGTGCGGTTTTCAGCACAGTACTCTCTACACGTAGTGGATATTTGATTTGGTAAGTGACCGAATAAGTGAATGAGTCACCAAGATAAGGGTATTGTCTCATTCTTTCTCGCTTTTTCCACTTCCAAGTTTCTTTAGTTAGTTTCCTCAGACAAAAGGTTTCTTTGTAGCTACACAGTGGCCAGGTCCAGAGAATGTTGCAGATAGCTGCTGAAAACATCCCTCCTCCACTTGAGAATGGCTTGCTCTCCCTCTCAAGCGGAGAGAGCTGGGATTCGATATTTAATTAAGCGCCTCTGTTCACTTGGCATTTAGAGGCACTAGGGGGCGTTAGTGCTCTACACCCGGTGAAATGCCTGTTTCGTTTGTGATTTTCCTTTGTGAAAAACAACTATGCACAGAGTGTTTTGTGCCAATTTTCCATCCTTTTAGATTGACGGAAAGCATTTTACCTACGTAGAAACAGAAAACGAATAGAAAGAGCGTCGCATTGCGTTTAATGAAAGCTTAGGGCGGTCTCGGTGGTACGTTAGTGAAGTTATCTGGGGACACCTTAGCCACGTACATTGTGTTGGAGAGGCACCGAGAATTCATTCAGGAGTTCTCAAAGTTCGAGGACACGGTTGCCTTACACGTAGGCACGGTGGCAGCCGTGGACATGGCAGTGATTTGGAGAATGTTGTACTAGTCGGCTCTCGCTGTGATAATGCTTTGCAACAAATCTCCCCAAAACTCACTTACATAAAGAAGAATCTAGTTTTCTCGGACCTGTGGGCTAGCTGCAGCGGCTCTCTTGTAGACCTCTCGATGGCGGGTGTTGCTCCATGCCGTGGGTCAGTTTGAGGTCTGTCCCGCACACCTTACCGTGGAGCCCAACTGTGAGGCTGCAGCTCCCTGTCCTCTCGCAGAGTTCACTGAAACGTAAGAGGTGAGCCCAACCACACAAGGCCACGTAAGGCCTCTGCGACTCATTGAAGGCCATCGTGTCTTCCCTTGGCCTCCTGGGAACCCCCTGGCCCCAGGATGCAGCTTCGGTAGCCCAGGGCAACCGGCGGAGGGGGGCGGGCGGGGCTGCAGGAGGGTGGAACGCTGAGGTCACAGAGGGTGTGGGTGTGGCCACCTCTGCTGTGACTGAACCAAGGGCGTGGGTGGGGGGCTGGGGGTCCAGGGCAGGGCCCTCAGAGCCCGGTAGGCCCAGGGGGGCGGCGCAAGCACCTAGGCCCAGGCCGAAGAGCGCCTTCTTGGTCTGCGCGGCAGGCCGGCCTCTCGCCTTGCCACTCAGGCCGCCCTCCCTCTTGAAGTGTGTGTGGCACGCGTCCGCGGAGTACACCTCGCTGCACAGGTAGCTGTGGGACTGGGCGTCGTAGCTTCCTGCGAGGCGGCCGGAGGTCCCGCAGGCGGGTGGGTCCCTGGGACAGACGTGCGGAGCGGCTCCTGCCCGGCCCCCCTGAGAACCGTCGCCGTTCCGTAAGGCGGGGCGCCTGCTTCAGAATGTAAATCACGTGTCCGCTCTATGGATACGCTGTTTAGTTTACCAGGCAAGACTTTCTTGGTGAAAGAAGCAGCGTTGGCTTGCATCGTCGAGCAGGCTTGTCATCTGGCTGTGCACTGGTACTCTCTCTCTGGGTGTGCTAGTCCGCAGGGCAGGGCATCCCCTGGGCAGGGTGGAGCGTGATCTCTGCGGCCTCGTCTTGCAGCTCCTTCCTTTCATTCTCAATCATCCTGCCCACAGTGGCCTCCTCTCAGGCCTGCATACTTACAACGGCGCATTGCCCGTGCTGCCCCTCTGCAGGAAGTGTCCCTCTGTTTAGTTTGCAGCTGACTGATGCCGCCTCACCCTTCTCATGTCTTCTCAGGTGTCACTTGGTCAAGAAAGCGTCCCCTTACCTACTCAACTCATCTCGTCTCCCTACCGTAGCTCACGTGACACCACGCACCTCTCGCTTATGGCCGTCATCGCCTTTCGCATCCAGTTTCAGGTAGGTAAGTTTACCCCGTGGTCCGTGAGGAAGAAGAGATCACGCCTGTTTTGCTTACTCTTGATTCCCAGCGACTAGCCCGGTTACTGATAACCTCTGTTAGAGGGAGAAAGGAATGCACCCAATCCCTGGTGAAGCCCCGACCGTTTTCCTTTCTAGTGTCCCTCGTACTCCTCCCTGCCGTCTGTGTCGCCCTTACTCCGCGTCTACCGTTTATGAGTTTACACCTGGGTTACGGTGACTGCTTCGGAGAATCGCATGCCTTTCTACCTCCCTCGCTGCGACCTCTCCTACACCTCCCAGGGCTCTTGGGTTATGCCCTTGCCCTCTTCCGAGCCGTCCGTGGCACCCGCTGTCAACCCCGTACGGCCAAGCTCCTAAGACTGACACTCCAGGCCCTCCGTAATTTGGCTTCAGTTTCACTTTCTAGACGTTTCAAGAAAGAACGGGGTCTAAATATCTGTGCACCTCTGCTCCGTTTCATATCTACCCACGAGGTTAATTTTTTTGTTTCTTCCAGTCCACCTATTTTGCACCTCCGTCTCTGCGAAGACTTCACTGAGAATCCAAGCGATTTCTGGATCCCTTCTCTCCCCTGAAGCTGTAAACAGTTTAACAAGACAGGTGCGGAACTGCCGTAAGGTAATCTACATCTTGTCTCCCTCTCTGGTATCTAACCTCCCTGCGAATGGGGGTACGTCTCCGTGTTCTGTGCGGTGTTCAGCACAGTACTCTCTACACGTAGTGGATATTTGATTTGGTAAGTGACCGAATAAGTGAATGAGTCACCAAGATAAGGGTATTGTCTCATTCTTTCTCGCTTTTTCCACTTCCAAGTTTCTTTAGTTAGTTTCCTCAGACAAAAGGTTTCTTTGTAGCTACACAGTGGCCAGGTCCAGAGAATGTTGCAGATAGCTGCTGAAAACATCCCTCCTCCACTTGAGAATGGCTTGCTCTCCCTCTCAAGCGGAGAGAGCTGGGATTCGATATTTAATTAAGCGCCTCTGTTCACTTGGCATTTAGAGGCACTAGGGGGCGTTAGTGCTCTACACCCGGTGAAATGCCTGTTTCGTTTGTGATTTTCCTTTGTGAAAAACAACTATGCACAGAGTGTTTTGTGCCAATTTTCCATCCTTTTAGATTGACGGAAAGCATTTTACCTACGTAGAAACAGAAAACGAATAGAAAGAGCGTTGCATTGCGTTTAATGAAAGCTTAGGGCGGTCTCGGTGGTACGTTAGTGAAGTTATCTGGGGACACCTTAGCCACGTACATTGTGTTGGAGAGGCACCGAGAATTCATTCAGGAGTTCTCAAAGTTCGAGGACACAGTTGCCTTACACGTAGGCACGGTGGCAGCCGTGGACATGGCAGTGATTTGGAGAATGTTGTACTAGTCGGCTCTCGCTGTGATAATGCTTTGCAACAAATCTCCCCAAAACTCACTTACATAAAGAAGAATCTAGTTTTCTCGGACCTGTGGGCTAGCTGCAGCGGCTCTCTTGTAGACCTCTCGATGGCGGGTGTTGCTCCATGCCGTGGGTCAGTTTGAGGTCTGTCCCGCACACCTTACCGTGGAGCCCAACTGTGAGGCTGCAGGTCCCTGTCCTCTCGCAGAGTTCACTGAAACGTAAGAGGTGAGCCCAACCACACAAGGCCACGTAAGGCCTCTGCGACTCATTGAAGGCCATCGTGTCTTCCCTTGGCCTCCTGGGAACCCCCTGGCCCCAGGATGCAGCTTCGGTAGCCCAGGGCAACCGGCGGAGGGGGGCGGGCGGGGCTGCAGGAGGGTGGAACGCTGAGGTCACAGAGGGTGTGGGTGTGGTCACCTCTGCTGTGACTGAACCAAGGGCGTGGGTGGGGGGCTGGGGGTCCAGGGCAGGGCCCTCAGAGCCCGGTAGGCCCAGGGGGGCGGCGCAAGCACCTAGGCCCAGGCCGAAGAGCGCCTTCTTGGTCTGCGCGGCAGGCCGGCCTCTCGCCTTGCCACTCAGGCCGCCCTCCCTCTTGAAGTGTGTGTGGCACGCGTCCGCGGAGTACACCTCGCTGCACAGGTAGCCGTGGGACTGGGCGTCGTAGCTTCCTGCGAGGCGGCCGGAGGTCCCGCAGGCGGGTGGGTCCCTGGGACAGACGCGCGGAGCGGCTCCTGCCTGGCCCCCCTGAGAACCGTCGCCGTTCCGTAAGGCGGGGCGCCTGCTTCAGAATGTAAATCACGTGTCCGCTCTATGGATACGCTGTTTAGTTTACCAGGCAAGACTTTCTTGGTGAAAGAAGCAGCGTTGGCTTGCATCGTCGAGCAGGCTTGTCATCTGGCTGTGCACTGGTACTCTCTCTCTGGGTGTGCTAGTCCGCAGGGCAGGGCATCCCCTGGGCAGGGTGGAGCGTGATCTCTGCGGCCTCGTCTTGCAGCTCCTTCCTTTCATTCTCAATCATCCTGCCCACAGTGGCCTCCTCTCAGGCCTGCATACTTACAACGGCGCATTGCCCGTGCTGCCCCTCTGCAGGAAGTGTCCCTCTGTTTAGTTTGCAGCTGACTGATGCCGCCTCACCCTTCTCATCTCTTCTCAGGTGTCACTTGGTCAAGAAAGCGTCCCCTTACCTACTCAACTCATCTCGTCTCCCTACCGTAGCTCACGTGACACCACGCACCTCTCGCTTATGGCCGTCATCGCCTTTCGCATCCAGTTTCAGGTAGGTAAGTTTACCCCGTGGTCCGTGAGGAAGAAGAGATCACGCCTGTTTTGCTTACTCTTGATTCCCAGCGACTAGCCCGGTTACTGATAACCTCTGTTAGAGGGAGAAAGGAATGCACCCAATCCCTGGTGAAGCCCCGACCGTTTTCCTTTCTAGTGTCCCTCGTACTCCTCCCTGCCGTCTGTGTCGCCCTTACTCCGCGTCTACCGTTTATGAGTTTACACCTGGGTTACGGTGACTGCTTCGGAGAATCGCATGCCTTTCTACCTCCCTCGCTGCGACCTCTCCTACACCTCCCAGGGCTCTTGGGTTATGCCCTTGCCCTCTTCCGAGCCGTCCGTAGCACCCGCTGTCAACCCCGTACGGCCAAGCTCCTAAGACTGACACTCCAGGCCCTCCGTAATTTGGCTTCAGTTTCACTTTCTAGACGTTTCAAGAAAGAACGGGGTCTAAATATCTGGGCACCTCTGCTCCGTTTCATATCTACCCACGAGGTTAATTTTTTTGTTTCTTCCAGTCCACCTATTTTGCACCTCCGTCTCTGCGAAGACTTCACTGAGAATCCAAGCGATTTCTGGATCCCTTCTCTCCCCTGAAGCTGTAAACAGTTTAACAAGACAGGTGCGGAACTGCCGTAAGGTAATCTACATCTTGTCTCCCTCTCTGGTATCTAACCTCCCGGCGAATGGGGGTACGTCTCCGTGTTCTGTGCGGTTTTCAGCACAGTACTCTCTACACGTAGTGGATATTTGATTTGGTAAGTGACCGAATAAGTGAATGAGTCACCAAGATAAGGGTATTGTCTCATTCTTTCTCGCTTTTTCCACTTCCAAGTTTCTTTAGTTAGTTTCCTCAGACAAAAGGTTTCTTTGTAGCTACACAGTGGCCAGGTCCAGAGAATGTTGCAGATAGCTGCTGAAAACATCCCTCCTCCACTTGAGAATGGCTTGCTCTCCCTCTCAAGCGGAGAGAGCTGGGATTCGATATTTAATTAAGCGCCTCTGTTCACTTGGCATTTAGAGGCACTAGGGGGCGTTAGTGCTCTACACCCGGTGAAATGCCTGTTTCGTTTGTGATTTTCCTTTGTGAAAAACAACTATGCACAGAGTGTTTTGTGCCAATTTTCCATCCTTTTAGATTGACGGAAAGCATTTTACCTACGTAGAAACAGAAAACGAATAGAAAGAGCGTTGCATTGCGTTTAATGAAAGCTTAGGGCGGTCTCGGTGGTACGTTAGTGAAGTTATCTGGGGACACCTTAGCCACGTACATTGTGTTGGAGAGGCACCGAGAATTCATTCAGGAGTTCTCAAAGTTCGAGGACACAGTTGCCTTACACGTAGGCACGGTGGCAGCCGTGGACATGGCAGTGATTTGGAGAATGTTGTACTCGTCGGCTCTTGCTGTGATAATGCTTTGCAACAAATCTCCCCAAAACTCACTTACATAAAGAAGAATCTAGTTTTCTCGGACCTGTGGGCTAGCTGCAGCGGCTCTCTTGTAGACCTCTCGATGGCGGGTGTTGCTCCATGCCGTGGGTCAGTTTGAGGTCTGTCCCGCACACCTTACCGTGGAGCCCAACTGTGAGGCTGCAGGTCCCTGTCCTCTAGCAGAGTTCACTGAAACGTAAGAGGTGAGCCCAACCACACAAGGCCACGTAAGGCCTCTGCGACTCATTGAAGGCCATCGTGTCTTCCCTTGGCCTCCTGGGAACCCCCTGGCCCCAGGATGCAGCTTCGGTAGCCCAGGGCAACCGGCGGAGGGGGGCGGGCGGGGCTGCAGGAGGGTGGAACGCTGAGGTCACAGATGGTGTGGGTGTGGCCACCTCTGCTGTGACTGAACCAAGGGCGTGGGTGGGGGGCTGGGGGTCCAGGGCAGGGCCCTCAGAGCCCGGTAGGCCCAGGGGGGCGGCGCAAGCACCTAGGCCCAGGCCGAAGAGCGCCTTCTTGGTCTGCGCGGCAGGCCGGCCTCTCGCCTTGCCACTCAGGCCGCCCTCCCTCTTGAAGTGTGTGTGGCACGCGTCCGCGGAGTACACCTCGCTGCACAGGTAGCCGTGGGACTGGGCGTCGTAGCTTCCTGCGAGGCGGCCGGAGGTCCCGCAGGCGGGTGGGTCCCTGGGACAGACGCGCGGAGCGGCTCCTGCCCGGCCCCCCTGAGAACCGTCGCCGTTCCGTAAGGCGGGGCGCCTGCTTCAGAATGTAAATCACGTGTCCGCTCTATGGATACGCTGTTTAGTTTACCAGGCAAGACTTTCTTGGTGAAAGAAGCAGCGTTGGCTTGCATCGTCGAGCAGGCTTGTCATCTGGCTGTGCACTGGTACTCTCTCTCTGGGTGTGCTAGTCCGCAGGGCAGGGCATCCCCTGGGCAGGGTGGAGCGTGATCTCTGCGGCCTCGTCTTGCAGCTCCTTCCTTTCATTCTCAATCATCCTGCCCACAGTGGCCTCCTCTCAGGCCTGCATACTTACAACGGCGCATTGCCCGTGCTGCCCCTCTGCAGGAAGTGTCCCTCTGTTTAGTTTGCAGCTGACTGATGCCGCCTCACCCTTCTCATCTCTTCTCAGGTGTCACTTGGTCAAGAAAGCGTCCCCTTACCTACTCAACTCATCTCGTCTCCCTACCGTAGCTCACGTGACACCACGCACCTCTCGCTTATGGCCGTCATCGCCTTTCGCATCCAGTTTCAGGTAGGTAAGTTTACCCCGTGGTCCGTGAGGAAGAAGAGATCACGCCTGTTTTGCTTACTCTTGATTCCCAGCGACTAGCCCGGTTACTGATAACCTCTGTTAGAGGGAGAAAGGAATGCACCCAATCCCTGGTGAAGCCCCGACCGTTTTCCTTTCTAGTGTCCCTCGTACTCCTCCCTGCCGTCTGTGTCGCCCTTACTCC
The DNA here is from genome assembly GCF_964270905.1 of Leucopleurus acutus. NCBI lineage: Eukaryota > Metazoa > Chordata > Mammalia > Artiodactyla > Delphinidae > Leucopleurus > Leucopleurus acutus. Next base: position 25,352 of record NW_028138696.1, on the reverse strand, counting down.
GCGTCTACCGTTTATGAGTTTACACCTGGGTTACGGTGACTGCTTCGGAGAATCGCATGCCTTTCTACCTCCCTCGCTGCGACCTCTCCTACACCTCCCAGGGCTCTTGGGTTATGCCCTTGCCCTCTTCCGAGCCGTCCGTGGCACCCGCTGTCAACCCCGTACGGCCAAGCTCCTAAGACTGACACTCCAGGCCCTCCGTAATTTGGCTTCAGTTTCACTTTCTAGACGTTTCAAGAAAGAACGGGGCCTAAATATCTGTGCACCTCTGCTCCGTTTCATATCTACCCACGAGGTTAATTTTTTTGTTTCTTCCAGTCCACCTATTTTGCACCTCCGTCTCTGCGAAGACTTCACTGAGAATCCAAGCGATTTCTGGATCCCTTCTCTCCCCTGAAGCTGTAAACAGTTTAACAAGACAGGTGCGGAACTGCCGTAAGGTAATCTACATCTTGTCTCCCTCTCTGGTATCTAACCTCCCTGCGAATGGGGGTACGTCTCCGTGTCCTGTGCGGTTTTCAGCACAGTACTCTCTACACGTAGTGGATATTTGATTTGGTAAGTGACCGAATAAGTGAATGAGTCACCAAGATAAGGGTATTGTCTCATTCTTTCTCGCTTTTTCCACTTCCAAGTTTCTTTAGTTAGTTTCCTCAGACAAAAGGTTTCTTTGTAGCTACACAGTGGCCAGGTCCAGAGAATGTTGCAGATAGCTGCTGAAAACATCCCTCCTCCACTTGAGAATGGCTTGCTCTCCCTCTCAAGCGGAGAGAGCTGGGATTCGATATTTAATTAAGCGCCTCTGTTCACTTGGCATTTAGAGGCACTAGGGGGCGTTAGTGCTCTACACCCGGTGAAATGCCTGTTTCGTTTGTGATTTTCCTTTGTGAAAAACAACTATGCACAGAGTGTTTTGTGCCAATTTTCCATCCTTTTAGATTGACGGAAAGCATTTTACCTACGTAGAAACAGAAAACGAATAGAAAGAGCGTCGCATTGCGTTTAATGAAAGCTTAGGGCGGTCTCGGTGGTACGTTAGTGAAGTTATCTGGGGACACCTTAGCCACGTACATTGTGTTGGAGAGGCACCGAGAATTCATTCAGGAGTTCTCAAAGTTCGAGGACACAGTTGCCTTACACGTAGGCACGGTGGCAGCCGTGGACATGGCAGTGATTTGGAGAATGTTGTACTAGTCGGCTCTCGCTGTGATAATGCTTTGCAACAAATCTCCCCAAAACTCACTTACATAAAGAAGAATCTAGTTTTCTCGGACCTGTGGGCTAGCTGCAGCGGCTCTCTTGTAGACCTCTCGATGGCGGGTGTTGCTCCATGCCGTGGGTCAGTTTGAGGTCTGTCCCGCACACCTTACCGTGGAGCCCAACTGTGAGGCTGCAGGTCCCTGTCCTCTCGCAGAGTTCACTGAAACGTAAGAGGTGAGCCCAACCACACAAGGCCACGTAAGGCCTCTGCGACTCATTGAAGGCCATCGTGTCTTCCCTTGGCCTCCTGGGAACCCCCTGGCCCCAGGATGCAGCTTCGGTAGCCCAGGGCAACCGGCGGAGGGGGGCGGGCGGGGCTGCAGGAGGGTGGAACGCTGAGGTCACAGAGGGTGTGGGTGTGGTCACCTCTGCTGTGACTGAACCAAGGGCGTGGGTGGGGGGCTGGGGGTCCAGGGCAGGGCCCTCAGAGCCCGGTAGGCCCAGGGGGGCGGCGCAAGCACCTAGGCCCAGGCCGAAGAGCGCCTTCTTGGTCTGCGCGGCAGGCCGGCCTCTCGCCTTGCCACTCAGGCCGCCCTCCCTCTTGAAGTGTGTGTGGCACGCGTCCGCGGAGTACACCTCGCTGCACAGGTAGCCGTGGGACTGGGCGTCGTAGCTTCCTGCGAGGCGGCCGGAGGTCCCGCAGGCGGGTGGGTCCCTGGGACAGACGCGCGGAGCGGCTCCTGCCCGGCCCCCCTGAGAACCGTCGCCGTTCCGTAAGGCGGGGCGCCTGCTTCAGAATGTAAATCACGTGTCCGCTCTATGGATACGCTGTTTAGTTTACCAGGCAAGACTTTCTTGGTGAAAGAAGCAGCGTTGGCTTGCATCGTCGAGCAGGCTTCTCATCTGGCTGTGCACTGGTACTCTCTCTCTGGGTGTGCTAGTCCGCAGGGCAGGGCATCCCCTGGGCAGGGTGGAGCGTGATCTCTGCGGCCTCGTCTTGCAGCTCCTTCCTTTCATTCTCAATCATCCTGCCCACAGTGGCCTCCTCTCAGGCCTGCATACTTACAACGGCGCATTGCCCGTGCTGCCCCTCTGCAGGAAGTGTCCCTCTGTTTAGTTTGCAGCTGACTGATGCCGCCTCACCCTTCTCATCTCTTCTCAGGTGTCACTTGGTCAAGAAAGCGTCCCCTTACCTACTCAACTCATCTCGTCTCCCTACCGTAGCTCACGTGACACCACGCACCTCTCGCTTATGGCCGTCATCGCCTTTCGCATCCAGTTTCAGGTAGGTAAGTTTACCCCGTGGTCCGTGAGGAAGAAGAGATCACGCCTGTTTTGCTTACTCTTGATTCCCAGCGACTAGCCCGGTTACTGATAACCTCTGTTAGAAGGAGAAAGGAATGCACCCAATCCCTGGTGAAGCCCCGACCGTTTTCCTTTCTAGTGTCCCTCGTACTCCTCCCTGCCGTCTGTGTCGCCCTTACTCCGCGTCTACCGTTTATGAGTTTACACCTGGGTTACGGTGACTGCTTCGGAGAATCGCATGCCTTTCTACCTCCCTCGCTGCGACCTCTCCTACACCTCCCAGGGCTCTTGGGTTATGCCCTTGCCCTCTTCCGAGCCGTCCGTGGCACCCGCTGTCAACCCCGTACGGCCAGGCTCCTAAGACTGACACTCCAGGCCCTCCGTAATTTGGCTTCAGTTTCACTTTCTAGACGTTTCAAGAAAGAACGGGGTCTAAATATCTGGGCACCTCTGCTCCGTTTCATATCTACCCACGAGGTTAATTTTTTTGTTTCTTCCAGTCCACCTATTTTGCACCTCCGTCTCTGCGAAGACTTCACTGAGAATCCAAGCGATTTCTGGATCCCTTCTCTCCCCTGAAGCTGTAAACAGTTTAACAAGACAGGTGCGGAACTGCCGTAAGGTAATCTACATCTTGTCTCCCTCTCTGGTATCTAACCTCCCTGCGAATGGGGGTACGTCTCCGTGTTCTGTGCGGTTTTCAGCACAGTACTCTCTACACGTAGTGGATATTTGATTTGGTAAGTGACCGAATAAGTGAATGAGTCACCAAGATAAGGGTATTGTCTCATTCTTTCTCGCTTTTTCCACTTCCAAGTTTCTTTAGTTAGTTTCCTCAGACAAAAGGTTTCTTTGTAGCTACACAGTGGCCAGGTCCAGAGAATGTTGCAGATAGCTGCTGAAAACATCCCTCCTCCACTTGAGAATGGCTTGCTCTCCCTCTCAAGCGGAGAGAGCTGGGATTCGATATTTAATTAAGCGCCTCTGTTCACTTGGCATTTAGAGGCACTAGGGGGCGTTAGTGCTCTACACCCGGTGAAATGCCTGTTTCGTTTGTGATTTTCCTTTGTGAAAAACAACTATGCACAGAGTGTTTTGTGCCAATTTTCCATCCTTTTAGATTGACGGAAAGCATTTTACCTACGTAGAAACAGAAAACGAATAGAAAGAGCGTCGCATTGCGTTTAATGAAAGCTTAGGGCGGTCTCGGTGGTACGTTAGTGAAGTTATCTGGGGACACCTTAGCCACGTACATTGTGTTGGAGAGGCACCGAGAATTCATTCAGGAGTTCTCAAAGTTCGAGGACACAGTTGCCTTACACGTAGGCACGGTGGCAGCCGTGGACATGGCAGTGATTTGGAGAATGTTGTACTAGTCGGCTCTCGCTGTGATAATGCTTTGCAACAAATCTCCCCAAAACTCACTTACATAAAGAAGAATCTAGTTTTCTCGGACCTGTGGGCTAGCTGCAGCGGCTCTCTTGTAGACCTCTCGATGGCGGGTGTTGCTCCATGCCGTGGGTCAGTTTGAGGTCTGTCCCGCACACCTTACCGTGGAGCCCAACTGTGAGGCTGCAGCTCCCTGTCCTCTCGCAGAGTTCACTGAAACGTAAGAGGTGAGCCCAACCACACAAGGCCACGTAAGGCCTCTGCGACTCATTGAAGGCCATCGTGTCTTCCCTTGGCCTCCTGGGAACCCCCTGGCCCCAGGATGCAGCTTCGGTAGCCCAGGGCAACCGGCGGAGGGGGGCGGGCGGGGCTGCAGGAGGGTGGAACGCTGAGGTCACAGAGGGTGTGGGTGTGGTCACCTCTGCTGTGACTGAACCAAGGGCGTGGGTGGGGGGCTGGGGGTCCAGGGCAGGGCCCTCAGAGCCCGGTAGGCCCAGGGGGGCGGCGCAAGCACCTAGGCCCAGGCCGAAGAGCGCCTTCTTGGTCTGCGCGGCAGGCCGGCCTCTCGCCTTGCCACTCAGGCCGCCCTCCCTCTTGAAGTGTGTGTGGCACGCGTCCGCGGAGTACACCTCGCTGCACAGGTAGCCGTGGGACTGGGCGTCGTAGCTTCCTGCGAGGCGGCCGGAGGTCCCGCAGGCGGGTGGGTCCCTGGGACAGACGCGCGGAGCGGCTCCTGCCCGGCCCCCCTGAGAACCGTCGCCGTTCCGTAAGGCGGGGCGCCTGCTTCAGAATGTAAATCACGTGTCCGCTCTATGGATACGCTGTTTAGTTTACCAGGCAAGACTTTCTTGGTGAAAGAAGCAGCGTTGGCTTGCATCGTCGAGCAGGCTTCTCATCTGGCTGTGCACTGGTACTCTCTCTCTGGGTGTGCTAGTCCGCAGGGCAGGGCATCCCCTGGGCAGGGTGGAGCGTGATCTCTGCGGCCTCGTCTTGCAGCTCCTTCCTTTCATTCTCAATCATCCTGCCCACAGTGGCCTCCTCTCAGGCCTGCATACTTACAACGGCGCATTGCCCGTGCTGCCCCTCTGCAGGAAGTGTCCCTCTGTTTAGTTTGCAGCTGACTGATGCCGCCTCACCCTTCTCATGTCTTCTCAGGTGTCACTTGGTCAAGAAAGCGTCCCCTTACCTACTCAACTCATCTCGTCTCCCTACCGTAGCTCACGTGACACCACGCACCTCTCGCTTATGGCCGTCATCGCCTTTCGCATCCAGTTTCAGGTAGGTAAGTTTACCCCGTGGTCCGTGAGGAAGAAGAGATCACGCCTGTTTTGCTTACTCTTGATTCCCAGCGACTAGCCCGGTTACTGATAACCTCTGTTAGAGGGAGAAAGGAATGCACCCAATCCCTGGTGAAGCCCCGACCGTTTTCCTTTCTAGTGTCCCTCGTACTCCTCCCTGCCGTCTGTGTCGCCCTTACTCCGCGTCTACCGTTTATGAGTTTACACCTGGGTTACGGTGACTGCTTCGGAGAATCGCATGCCTTTCTACCTCCCTCGCTGCGACCTCTCCTACACCTCCCAGGGCTCTTGGGTTATGCCCTTGCCCTCTTCCGAGCCGTCCGTGGCACCCGCTGTCAACCCCGTACGGCCAAGCTCCTAAGACTGACACTCCAGGCCCTCCGTAATTTGGCTTCAGTTTCACTTTCTAGACGTTTCAAGAAAGAACGGGGCCTAAATATCTGTGCACCTCTGCTCCGTTTCATATCTACCCACGAGGTTAATTTTTTTGTTTCTTCCAGTCCACCTATTTTGCACCTCCGTCTCTGCGAAGACTTCACTGAGAATCCAAGCGATTTCTGGATCCCTTCTCTCCCCTGAAGCTGTAAACAGTTTAACAAGACAGGTGCGGAACTGCCGTAAGGTAATCTACATCTTGTCTCCCTCTCTGGTATCTAACCTCCCTGCGAATGGGGGTACGTCTCCGTGTCCTGTGCGGTTTTCAGCACAGTACTCTCTACACGTAGTGGATATTTGATTTGGTAAGTGACCGAATAAGTGAATGAGTCACCAAGATAAGGGTATTGTCTCATTCTTTCTCGCTTTTTCCACTTCCAAGTTTCTTTAGTTAGTTTCCTCAGACAAAAGGTTTCTTTGTAGCTACACAGTGGCCAGGTCCAGAGAATGTTGCAGATAGCTGCTGAAAACATCCCTCCTCCACTTGAGAATGGCTTGCTCTCCCTCTCAAGCGGAGAGAGCTGGGATTCGATATTTAATTAAGCGCCTCTGTTCACTTGGCATTTAGAGGCACTAGGGGGCGTTAGTGCTCTACACCCGGTGAAATGCCTGTTTCGTTTGTGATTTTCCTTTGTGAAAAACAACTATGCACAGAGTGTTTTGTGCCAATTTTCCATCCTTTTAGATTGACGGAAAGCATTTTACCTACGTAGAAACAGAAAACGAATAGAAAGAGCGTCGCATTGCGTTTAATGAAAGCTTAGGGCGGTCTCGGTGGTACGTTAGTGAAGTTATCTGGGGACACCTTAGCCACGTACATTGTGTTGGAGAGGCACCGAGAATTCATTCAGGAGTTCTCAAAGTTCGAGGACACGGTTGCCTTACACGTAGGCACGGTGGCAGCCGTGGACATGGCAGTGATTTGGAGAATGTTGTACTAGTCGGCTCTCGCTGTGATAATGCTTTGCAACAAATCTCCCCAAAACTCACTTACATAAAGAAGAATCTAGTTTTCTCGGACCTGTGGGCTAGCTGCAGCGGCTCTCTTGTAGACCTCTCGATGGCGGGTGTTGCTCCATGCCGTGGGTCAGTTTGAGGTCTGTCCCGCACACCTTACCGTGGAGCCCAACTGTGAGGCTGCAGGTCCCTGTCCTCTCGCAGAGTTCACTGAAACGTAAGAGGTGAGCCCAACCACACAAGGCCACGTAAGGCCTCTGCGACTCATTGAAGGCCATCGTGTCTTCCCTTGGCCTCCTGGGAACCCCCTGGCCCCAGGATGCAGCTTCGGTAGCCCAGGGCAACCGGCGGAGGGGGGCGGGCGGGGCTGCAGGAGGGTGGAACGCTGAGGTCACAGAGGGTGTGGGTGTGGTCACCTCTGCTGTGACTGAACCAAGGGCGTGGGTGGGGGGCTGGGGGTCCAGGGCAGGGCCCTCAGAGCCCGGTAGGCCCAGGGGGGCGGCGCAAGCACCTAGGCCCAGGCCGAAGAGCGCCTTCTTGGTCTGCGCGGCAGGCCGGCCTCTCGCCTTGCCACTCAGGCCGCCCTCCCTCTTGAAGTGTGTGTGGCACGCGTCCGCGGAGTACACCTCGCTGCACAGGTAGCCGTGGGACTGGGCGTCGTAGCTTCCTGCGAGGCGGCCGGAGGTCCCGCAGGCGGGTGGGTCCCTGGGACAGACGCGCGGAGCGGCTCCTGCCCGGCCCCCCTGAGAACCGTCGCCGTTCCGTAAGGCGGGGCGCCTGCTTCAGAATGTAAATCACGTGTCCGCTCTATGGATACGCTGTTTAGTTTACCAGGCAAGACTTTCTTGGTGAAAGAAGCAGCGTTGGCTTGCATCGTCGAGCAGGCTTGTCATCTGGCTGTGCACTGGTACTCTCTCTCTGGGTGTGCTAGTCCGCAGGGCAGGGCATCCCCTGGGCAGGGTGGAGCGTGATCTCTGCGGCCTCGTCTTGCAGCTCCTTCCTTTCATTCTCAATCATCCTGCCCACAGTGGCCTCCTCTCAGGCCTGCATACTTACAACGGCGCATTGCCCGTGCTGCCCCTCTGCAGGAAGTGTCCCTCTGTTTAGTTTGCAGCTGACTGATGCCGCCTCACCCTTCTCATGTCTTCTCAGGTGTCACTTGGTCAAGAAAGCGTCCCCTTACCCACTCAACTCATCTCGTCTCCCTACCGTAGCTCACGTGACACCACGCACCTCTCGCTTATGGCCGTCATCGCCTTTCGCATCCAGTTTCAGGTAGGTAAGTTTACCCCGTGGCCCGTGAGGAAGAAGAGATCACGCCTGTTTTGCTTACTCTTGATTCCCAGCGACTAGCCCGGTTACTGATAACCTCTGTTAGAGGGAGAAAGGAATGCACCCAATCCCTGGTGAAGCCCCGACCGTTTTCCTTTCTAGTGTCCCTCGTACTCCTCCCTGCCGTCTGTGTCGCCCTTACTCCGCGTCTACCGTTTATGAGTTTACACCTGGGTTACGGTGACTGCTTCGGAGAATCGCATGCCTTTCTACCTCCCTCGCTGCGACCTCTCCTACACCTCCCAGGGCTCTTGGGTTATGCCCTTGCCCTCTTCCGAGCCGTCCGTGGCACCCGCTGTCAACCCCGTACGGCCAAGCTCCTAAGACTGACACTCCAGGCCCTCCGTAATTTGGCTTCAGTTTCACTTTCTAGACGTTTCAAGAAAGAACGGGGTCTAAATATCTGGGCACCTCTGCTCCGTTTCACATCTACCCACGAGGTTAATTTTTTTGTTTCTTCCAGTCCACCTATTTTGCACCTCCGTCTCTGCGAAGACTTCACTGAGAATCCAAGCGATTTCTGGATCCCTTCTCTCCCCTGAAGCTGTAAACAGTTTAACAAGACAGGTGCGGAACTGCCGTAAGGTAATCTACATCTTGTCTCCCTCTCTGGTATCTAACCTCCCTGCGAATGGGGGTACGTCTCCGTGTTCTGTGCGGTTTTCAGCACAGTACTCTCTACACGTAGTGGATATTTGATTTGGTAAGTGACCGAATAAGTGAATGAGTCACCAAGATAAGGGTATTGTCTCATTCTTTCTCGCTTTTTCCACTTCCAAGTTTCTTTAGTTAGTTTCCTCAGACAAAAGGTTTCTTTGTAGCTACACAGTGGCCAGGTCCAGAGAATGTTGCAGATAGCTGCTGAAAACATCCCTCCTCCACTTGAGAATGGCTTGCTCTCCCTCTCAAGCGGAGAGAGCTGGGATTCGATATTTAATTAAGCGCCTCTGTTCACTTGGCATTTAGAGGCACTAGGGGGCGTTAGTGCTCTACACCCGGTGAAATGCCTGTTTCGTTTGTGATTTTCCTTTGTGAAAAACAACTATGCACAGAGTGTTTTGTGCCAATTTTCCATCCTTTTAGATTGACGGAAAGCATTTTACCTACGTAGAAACAGAAAACGAATAGAAAGAGCGTCGCATTGCGTTTAATGAAAGCTTAGGGCGGTCTCGGTGGTACGTTAGTGAAGTTATCTGGGGACACCTTAGCCACGTACATTGTGTTGGAGAGGCACCGAGAATTCATTCAGGAGTTCTCAAAGTTCGAGGACACGGTTGCCTTACACGTAGGCACGGTGGCAGCCGTGGACATGGCAGTGATTTGGAGAATGTTGTACTAGTCGGCTCTCGCTGTGATAATGCTTTGCAACAAATCTCCCCAAAACTCACTTACATAAAGAAGAATCTAGTTTTCTCGGACCTGTGGGCTAGCTGCAGCGGCACTCTTGTAGACCTCTCGATGGCGGGTGTTGCTCCATGCCGTGGGTCAGTTTGAGGTCTGTCCCGCACAACTTACCGTGGAGCCCAACTGTGAGGCTGCAGCTCCCTGTCCTCTCGCAGAGTTCACTGAAACGTAAGAGGTGAGCCCAACCACACAAGGCCACGTAAGGCCTCTGCGACTCATTGAAGGCCATCGTGTCTTCCCTTGGCCTCCTGGGAACCCCCTGGCCCCAGGATGCAGCTTCGGTAGCCCAGGGCAACCGGCGGAGGGGGGCGGGCGGGGCTGCAGGAGGGTGGAACGCTGAGGTCACAGAGGGTGTGGGTGTGGTCACCTCTGCTGTGACTGAACCAAGGGCGTGGGTGGGGGGCTGGGGGTCCAGGGCAGGGCCCTCAGAGCCCGGTAGGCCCAGGGGGGCGGCGCAAGCACCTAGGCCCAGGCCGAAGAGCGCCTTCTTGGTCTGCGCGGCAGGCCGGCCTCTCGCCTTGCCACTCAGGCCGCCCTCCCTCTTGAAGTGTGTGTGGCACGCGTCCGCGGAGTACACCTCGCTGCACAGGTAGCCGTGGGACTGGGCGTCGTAGCTTCCTGCGAGGCGGCCGGAGGTCCCGCAGGCGGGTGGGTCCCTGGGACAGACGCGCGGAGCGGCTCCTGCCCGGCCCCCCTGAGAACCGTCGCCGTTCCGTAAGGCGGGGCGCCTGCTTCAGAATGTAAATCACGTGTCCGCTCTATGGATACGCTGTTTAGTTTACCAGGCAAGACTTTCTTGGTGAAAGAAGCAGCGTTGGCTTGCATCGTCGAGCAGGCTTGTCATCTGGCTGTGCACTGGTACTCTCTCTCTGGGTGTGCTAGTCCGCAGGGCAGGGCATCCCCTGGGCAGGGTGGAGCGTGATCTCTGCGGCCTCGTCTTGCAGCTCCTTCCTTTCATTCTCAATCATCCTGCCCACAGTGGCCTCCTCTCAGGCCTGCATACTTACAACGGCGCATTGCCCGTGCTGCCCCTCTGCAGGAAGTGTCCCTCTGTTTAGTTTGCAGCTGACTGATGCCGCCTCACCCTTCTCATGTCTTCTCAGGTGTCACTTGGTCAAGAAAGCGTCCCCTTACCTACTCAACTCATCTCGTCTCCCTACCGTAGCTCACGTGACACCACGCACCTCTCGCTTATGGCCGTCATCGCCTTTCGCATCCAGTTTCAGGTAGGTAAGTTTACCCCGTGGTCCGTGAGGAAGAAGAGATCACGCCTGTTTTGCTTACTCTTGATTCCCAGCGACTAGCCCGGTTACTGATAACCTCTGTTAGAGGGAGAAAGGAATGCACCCAATCCCTGGTGAAGCCCCGACCGTTTTCCTTTCTAGTGTCCCTCGTACTCCTCCCTGCCGTCTGTGTCGCCCTTACTCCGCGTCTACCGTTTATGAGTTTACACCTGGGTTACGGTGACTGCTTCGGAGAATCGCATGCCTTTCTACCTCCCTCGCTGCGACCTCTCCTACACCTCCCAGGGCTCTTGGGTTATGCCCTTGCCCTCTTCCGAGCCGTCCGTGGCACCCGCTGTCAACCCCGTACGGCCAAGCTCCTAAGACTGACACTCCAGGCCCTCCGTAATTTGGCTTCAGTTTCACTTTCTAGACGTTTCAAGAAAGAACGGGGTCTAAATATCTGTGCACCTCTGCTCCGTTTCATATCTACCCACGAGGTTAATTTTTTTGTTTCTTCCAGTCCACCTATTTTGCACCTCCGTCTCTGCGAAGACTTCACTGAGAATCCAAGCGATTTCTGGATCCCTTCTCTCCCCTGAAGCTGTAAACAGTTTAACAAGACAGGTGCGGAACTGCCGTAAGGTAATCTACATCTTGTCTCCCTCTCTGGTATCTAACCTCCCGGCGAATGGGGGTACGTCTCCGTGTTCTGTGCGGTTTTCAGCACAGTACTCTCTACACGTAGTGGATATTTGATTTGGTAAGTGACCGAATAAGTGAATGAGTCACCAAGATAAGGGTATTGTCTCATTCTTTCTCGCTTTTTCCACTTCCAAGTTTCTTTAGTTAGTTTCCTCAGACAAAAGGTTTCTTTGTAGCTACACAGTGGCCAGGTCCAGAGAATGTTGCAGATAGCTGCTGAAAACATCCCTCCTCCACTTGAGAATGGCTTGCTCTCCCTCTCAAGCGGAGAGAGCTGGGATTCGATATTTAATTAAGCGCCTCTGTTCACTTGGCATTTAGAGGCACTAGGGGGCGTTAGTGCTCTACACCCGGTGAAATGCCTGTTTCGTTTGTGATTTTCCTTTGTGAAAAACAACTATGCACAGAGTGTTTTGTGCCAATTTTCCATCCTTTTAGATTGACGGAAAGCATTTTACCTACGTAGAAACAGAAAACGAATAGAAAGAGCGTCGCATTGCGTTTACTGAAAGCTTAGGGCGGTCTCGGTGGTACGTTAGTGAAGTTATCTGGGGACACCTTAGCCACGTACATTGTGTTGGAGAGGCACCGAGAATTCATTCAGGAGTTCTCAAAGTTCGAGGACACGGTTGCCTTACACGTAGGCACGGTGGCAGCCGTGGACATGGCAGTGATTTGGAGAATGTTGTACTAGTCGGCTCTCGCTGTGATAATGCTTTGCAACAAATCTCCCCAAAACTCACTTACATAAAGAAGAATCTAGTTTTCTCGGACCTGTGGGCTAGCTGCAGCGGCTCTCTTGTAGACCTCTCGATGGCGGGTGTTGTTCCATGCCGTGGGTCAGTTTGAGGTCTGTCCCGCACACCTTACCGTGGAGCCCAACTGTGAGGCTGCAGGTCCCTGTCCTCTCGCAGAGTTCACTGAAACGTAAGAGGTGAGCCCAACCACACAAGGCCACGTAAGGCCTCTGCGACTCATTGAAGGCAATCGTGTCTTCCCTTGGCCTCCTGGGAACCCCCTGGCCCCAGGATGCAGCTTCGGTAGCCCAGGGCAACCGGCGGAGGGGGGCGGGCGGGGCTGCAGGAGGGTGGAACGCTGAGGTCACAGAGGGTGTGGGTGTGGCCACCTCTGCTGTGACTGAACCAAGGGCGTGGGTGGGGGACTGGGGGTCCAGGGCAGGGCCCTCAGAGCCCGGTAGGCCCAGGGGGGCGGCGCAAGCACCTAGGCCCAGGCCGAAGAGCGCCTTCTTGGTCTGCGCGGCAGGCCGGCCTCTCGCCTTGCCACTCAGGCCGCCCTCCCTCTTGAAGTGTGTGTGGCACGCGTCCGCGGAGTACACCTCGCTGCACAGGTAGCCGTGGGACTGGGCGTCGTAGCTTCCTGCGAGGCGGCCGGAGGTCCCGCAGGCGGGTGGGTCCCTGGGACAGACGCGCGGAGCGGCTCCTGCCCGGCCCCCCTGAGAACCGTCGCCGTTCCGTAAGGCGGGGCGCCTGCTTCAGAATGTAAATCACGTGTCCGCTCTATGGATACGCTGTTTAGTTTACCAGGCAAGACTTTCTTGGTGAAAGAAGCAGCGTTGGCTTGCATCCTCGAGCAGGCTTGTCATCTGGCTGTGCACTGGTACTCTCTCTCTGGGTGTGCTAGTCCGCAGGGCAGGGCATCCCCTGGGCAGGGTGGAGCGTGATCTCTGCGGCCTCGTCTTGCAGCTCCTTCCTTTCATTCTCAATCATCCTGCCCACAGTGGCCTCCTCTCAGGCCTGCATACTTACAACGGCGCATTGCCCGTGCTGCCCCTCTGCAGGAAGTGTCCCTCTGTTTAGTTTGCAGCTGACTGATGCCGCCTCACCCTTCTCATGTCTTCTCAGGTGTCACTTGGTCAAGAAAGCGTCCCCTTACCTACTCAACTCATCTCGTCTCCCTACCGTAGCTCACGTGACACCACGCACCTCTCGCTTATGGCCGTCATCGCCTTTCGCATCCAGTTTCAGGTAGGTAAGTTTACCCCGTGGTCCGTGAGGAAGAAGAGATCACGCCTGTTTTGCTTACTCTTGATTCCCAGCGACTAGCCCGGTTACTGATAACCTCTGTTAGAGGGAGAAAGGAATGCACCCAATCCCTGGTGAAGCCCCGACCGTTTTCCTTTCTAGTGTCCCTCGTACTCCTCCCTGCCGTCTGTGTCGCCCTTACTCCGCGTCTACCGTTTATGAGTTTACACCTGGGTTACGGTGACTGCTTCGGAGAATCGCATGCCTTTCTACCTCCCTCGCTGCGACCTCTCCTACACCTCCCAGGGCTCTTGGGTTATGCCCTTGCCCTCTTCCGAGCCGTCCGTGGCACCCGCTGTCAACCCCGTACGGCCAAGCTCCTAAGACTGACACTCCAGGCCCTCCGTAATTTGGCTTCAGTTTCACTTTCTAGACGTTTCAAGAAAGAACGGGGTCTAAATATCTGTGCACCTCTGCTCCGTTTCATATCTACCCACGAGGTTAATTTTTTTGTTTCTTCCAGTCCACCTATTTTGCACCTCCGTCTCTGCGAAGACTTCACTGAGAATCCAAGCGATTTCTGGATCCCTTCTCTCCCCTGAAGCTGTAAACAGTTTAACAAGACAGGTGCGGAACTGCCGTAAGGTAATCTACATCTTGTCTCCCTCTCTGGTATCTAACCTCCCTGCGAATGGGGGTACGTCTCCGTGTCCTGTGCGGTTTTCAGCACAGTACTCTCTACACGTAGTGGATATTTGATTTGGTAAGTGACCGAATAAGTGAATGAGTCACCAAGATAAGGGTATTGTCTCATTCTTTCTCGCTTTTTCCACTTCCAAGTTTCTTTAGTTAGTTTCCTCAGACAAAAGGTTTCTTTGTAGCTACACAGTGGCCAGGTCCAGAGAATGTTGCAGATAGCTGCTGAAAACATCCCTCCTCCACTTGAGAATGGCTTGCTCTCCCTCTCAAGCGGAGAGAGCTGGGATTCGATATTTAATTAAGCGCCTCTGTTCACTTGGCATTTAGAGGCACTAGGGGGCGTTAGTGCTCTACACCCGGTGAAATGCCTGTTTCGTTTGTGATTTTCCTTTGTGAAAAACAACTATGCACAGAGTGTTTTGTGCCAATTTTCCATCCTTTTAGATTGACGGAAAGCATTTTACCTACGTAGAAACAGAAAACGAATAGAAAGAGCGTCGCATTGCGTTTAATGAAAGCTTAGGGCGGTCTCGGTGGTACGTTAGTGAAGTTATCTGGGGACACCTTAGCCACGTACATTGTGTTGGAGAGGCACCGAGAATTCATTCAGGAGTTCTCAAAGTTCGAGGACACGGTTGCCTTACACGTAGGCACGGTGGCAGCCGTGGACATGGCAGTGATTTGGAGAATGTTGTACTAGTCGGCTCTCGCTGTGATAATGCTTTGCAACAAATCTCCCCAAAACTCACTTACATAAAGAAGAATCTAGTTTTCTCGGACCTGTGGGCTAGCTGCAGCGGCTCTCTTGTAGACCTCTCGATGGCGGGTGTTGCTCCATGCCGTGGGTCAGTTTGAGGTCTGTCCCGCACACCTTACCGTGGAGCCCAACTGTGAGGCTGCAGGTCCCTGTCCTCTCGCAGAGTTCACTGAAACGTAAGAGGTGAGCCCAACCACACAAGGCCACGTAAGGCCTCTGCGACTCATTGAAGGCCATCGTGTCTTCCCTTGGCCTCCTGGGAACCCCCTGGCCCCAGGATGCAGCTTCGGTAGCCCAGGGCAACCGGCGGAGGGGGGCGGGCGGGGCTGCAGGAGGGTGGAACGCTGAGGTCACAGAGGGTGTGGGTGTGGCCACCTCTGCTGTGACTGAACCAAGGGCGTGGGTGGGGGGCTGGGGGTCCAGGGCAGGGCCCTCAGAGCCCGGTAGGCCCAGGGGGGCGGCGCAAGCACCTAGGCCCAGGCCGAAGAGCGCCTTCTTGGTCTGCGCGGCAGGCCGGCCTCTCGCCTTGCCACTCAGGCCGCCCTCCCTCTTGAAGTGTGTGTGGCACGCGTCCGCGGAGTACACCTCGCTGCACAGGTAGCCGTGGGACTGGGCGTCGTAGCTTCCTGCGAGGCGGCCGGAGGTCCCGCAGGCGGGTGGGTCCCTGGGACAGACGTGCGGAGCGGCTCCTGCCCGGCCCCCCTGAGAACCGTCGCCGTTCCGTAAGGCGGGGCGCCTGCTTCAGAATGTAAATCACATGTCCGCTCTATGGATACGCTGTTTAGTTTACCAGGCAAGACTTTCTTGGTGAAAGAAGCAGCGTTGGCTTGCATCCTCGAGCAGGCTTGTCATCTGGCTGTGCACTGGTACTCTCTCTCTGGGTGTGCTAGTCCGCAGGGCAGGGCATCCCCTGGGCAGGGTGGAGCGTGATCTCTGCGGCCTCGTCTTGCAGCTCCTTCCTTTCATTCTCAATCATCCTGCCCACAGTGGCCTCCTCTCAGGCCTGCATACTTACAACGGCGCATTGCCCGTGCTGCCCCTCTGCAGGAAGTGTCCCTCTGTTTAGTTTGCAGCTGACTGATGCCGCCTCACCCTTCTCATGTCTTCTCAGGTGTCACTTGGTCAAGAAAGCGTCCCCTTACCTACTCAACTCATCTCGTCTCCCTACCGTAGCTCACGTGACACCACGCACCTCTCGCTTATGGCCGTCATCGCCTTTCGCATCCAGTTTCAGGTAGGTAAGTTTACCCCGTGGCCCGTGAGGAAGAAGAGATCACGCCTGTTTTGCTTACTCTTGATTCCCAGCGACTAGCCCGGTTACTGATAACCTCTGTTAGAGGGAGAAAGGAATGCACCCAATCCCTGGTGAAGCCCCGACCGTTTTCCTTTCTAGTGTCCCTCGTACTCCTCCCTGCCGTCTGTGTCGCCCTTACTCCGCGTCTACCGTTTATGAGTTTACACCTGGGTTACGGTGACTGCTTCGGAGAATCGCATGCCTTTCTACCTCCCTCGCTGCGACCTCTCCTACACCTCCCAGGGCTCTTGGGTTATGCCCTTGCCCTCTTCCGAGCCGTCCGTGGCACCCGCTGTCAACCCCGTACGGCCAAGCTCCTAAGACTGACACTCCAGGCCCTCCGTAATTTGGCTTCAGTTTCACTTTCTAGACGTTTCAAGAAAGAACGGGGTCTAAATATCTGTGCACCTCTGCTCCGTTTCATATCTACCCACGAGGTTAATTTTTTTGTTTCTTCCAGTCCACCTATTTTGCACCTCCGTCTCTGCGAAGACTTCACTGAGAATCCAAGCGATTTCTGGATCCCTTCTCTCCCCTGAAGCTGTAAACAGTTTAACAAGACAGGTGCGGAACTGCCGTAAGGTAATCTACATCTTGTCTCCCTCTCTGGTATCTAACCTCCCTGCGAATGGGGGTACGTCTCCGTGTTCTGTGCGGTTTTCAGCACAGTACTCTCTACACGTAGTGGATATTTGATTTGGTAAGTGACCGAATAAGTGAATGAGTCACCAAGATAAGGGTATTGTCTCATTCTTTCTCGCTTTTTCCACTTCCAAGTTTCTTTAGTTAGTTTCCTCAGACAAAAGGTTTCTTTGTAGCTACACAGTGGCCAGGTCCAGAGAATGTTGCAGATAGCTGCTGAAAACATCCCTCCTCCACTTGAGAATGGCTTGCTCTCCCTCTCAAGCGGAGAGAGCTGGGATTCGATATTTAATTAAGCGCCTCTGTTCACTTGGCATTTAGAGGCACTAGGGGGCGTTAGTGCTCTACACCCGGTGAAATGCCTGTTTCGTTTGTGATTTTCCTTTGTGAAAAACAACTATGCACAGAGTGTTTTGTGCCAATTTTCCATCCTTTTAGATTGACGGAAAGCATTTTACCTACGTAGAAACAGAAAACGAATAGAAAGAGCGTCGCATTGCGCTTACTGAAAGCTTAGGGCGGTCTCGGTGGTACGTTAGTGAAGTTATCTGGGGACACCTTAGCCACGTACATTGTGTTGGA
This sequence comes from Leucopleurus acutus, assembly GCF_964270905.1. Taxonomy (NCBI): domain Eukaryota; kingdom Metazoa; phylum Chordata; class Mammalia; order Artiodactyla; family Delphinidae; genus Leucopleurus; species Leucopleurus acutus. The sequence goes on along the minus strand of NW_028138696.1, from coordinate 8,148 downwards.
GAGGCACCGAGAATTCATTCAGGAGTTCTCAAAGTTCGAGGACACGGTTGCCTTACACGTAGGCACGGTGGCAGCCGTGGACATGGCAGTGATTTGGAGAATGTTGTACTAGTCGGCTCTCGCTGTGATAATGCTTTGCAACAAATCTCCCCAAAACTCACTTACATAAAGAAGAATCTAGTTTTCTCGGACCTGTGGGCTAGCTGCAGCGGCTCTCTTGTAGACCTCTCGATGGCGGGTGTTGCTCCATGCCGTGGGTCAGTTTGAGGTCTGTCCCGCACACCTTACCGTGGAGCCCAACTGTGAGGCTGCAGGTCCCTGTCCTCTCGCAGAGTTCACTGAAACGTAAGAGGTGAGCCCAACCACACAAGGCCACGTAAGGCCTCTGCGACTCATTGAAGGCCATCGTGTCTTCCCTTGGCCTCCTGGGAACCCCCTGGCCCCAGGATGCAGCTTCGGTAGCCCAGGGCAACCGGCGGAGGGGGGCGGGCGGGGCTGCAGGAGGGTGGAACGCTGAGGTCACAGAGGGTGTGGGTGTGGCCACCTCTGCTGTGACTGAACCAAGGGCGTGGGTGGGGGGCTGGGGGTCCAGGGCAGGGCCCTCAGAGCCCGGTAGGCCCAGGGGGGCGGCGCAAGCACCTAGGCCCAGGCCGAAGAGCGCCTTCTTGGTCTGCGCGGCAGGCCGGCCTCTCGCCTTGCCACTCAGGCCGCCCTCCCTCTTGAAGTGTGTGTGGCACGCGTCCGCGGAGTACACCTCGCTGCACAGGTAGCCGTGGGACTGGGCGTCGTAGCTTCCTGCGAGGCGGCCGGAGGTCCCGCAGGCGGGTGGGTCCCTGGGACAGACGCGCGGAGCGGCTCCTGCCCGGCCCCCCTGAGAACCGTCGCCGTTCCGTAAGGCGGGGCGCCTGCTTCAGAATGTAAATCACGTGTCCGCTCTATGGATACGCTGTTTAGTTTACCAGGCAAGACTTTCTTGGTGAAAGAAGCAGCGTTGGCTTGCATCCTCGAGCAGGCTTGTCATCTGGCTGTGCACTGGTACTCTCTCTCTGGGTGTGCTAGTCCGCAGGGCAGGGCATCCCCTGGGCAGGGTGGAGCGTGATCTCTGCGGCCTCGTCTTGCAGCTCCTTCCTTTCATTCTCAATCATCCTGCCCACAGTGGCCTCCTCTCAGGCCTGCATACTTACAACGGCGCATTGCCCGTGCTGCCCCTCTGCAGGAAGTGTCCCTCTGTTTAGTTTGCAGCTGACTGATGCCGCCTCACCCTTCTCATGTCTTCTCAGGTGTCACTTGGTCAAGAAAGCGTCCCCTTACCTACTCAACTCATCTCGTCTCCCTACCGTAGCTCACGTGACACCACGCACCTCTCGCTTATGGCCGTCATCGCCTTTCGCATCCAGTTTCAGGTAGGTAAGTTTACCCCGTGGTCCGTGAGGAAGAAGAGATCACGCCTGTTTTGCTTACTCTTGATTCCCAGCGACTAGCCCGGTTACTGATAACCTCTGTTAGAGGGAGAAAGGAATGCACCCAATCCCTGGTGAAGCCCCGACCGTTTTCCTTTCTAGTGTCCCTCGTACTCCTCCCTGCCGTCTGTGTCGCCCTTACTCCGCGTCTACCGTTTATGAGTTTACACCTGGGTTACGGTGACTGCTTCGGAGAATCGCATGCCTTTCTACCTCCCTCGCTGCGACCTCTCCTACACCTCCCAGGGCTCTTGGGTTATGCCCTTGCCCTCTTCCGAGCCGTCCGTGGCACCCGCTGTCAACCCCGTACGGCCAAGCTCCTAAGACTGACACTCCAGGCCCTCCGTAATTTGGCTTCAGTTTCACTTTCTAGACGTTTCAAGAAAGAACGGGGTCTAAATATCTGTGCACCTCTGCTCCGTTTCATATCTACCCACGAGGTTAATTTTTTTGTTTCTTCCAGTCCACCTATTTTGCACCTCCGTCTCTGCGAAGACTTCACTGAGAATCCAAGCGATTTCTGGATCCCTTCTCTCCCCTGAAGCTGTAAACAGTTTAACAAGACAGGTGCGGAACTGCCGAAAGGTAATCTACATCTTGTCTCCCTCTCTGGTATCTAACCTCCCGGCGAATGGGGGTACGTCTCCGTGTTCTGTGCGGTTTTCAGCACAGTACTCTCTACACGTAGTGGATATTTGATTTGGTAAGTGACCGAATAAGTGAATGAGTCACCAAGATAAGGGTATTGTCTCATTCTTTCTCGCTTTTTCCACTTCCAAGTTTCTTTAGTTAGTTTCCTCAGACAAAAGGTTTCTTTGTAGCTACACAGTGGCCAGGTCCAGAGAATGTTGCAGATAGCTGCTGAAAACATCCCTCCTCCACTTGAGAATGGCTTGCTCTCCCTCTCAAGCGGAGAGAGCTGGGATTCGATATTTAATTAAGCGCCTCTGTTCACTTGGCATTTAGAGGCACTAGGGGGCGTTAGTGCTCTACACCCGGTGAAATGCCTGTTTCGTTTGTGATTTTCCTTTGTGAAAAACAACTATGCACAGAGTGTTTTGTGCCAATTTTCCATCCTTTTAGATTGACGGAAAGCATTTTACCTACGTAGAAACAGAAAACGAATAGAAAGAGCGTTGCATTGCGTTTAATGAAAGCTTAGGGCGGTCTCGGTGGTACGTTAGTGAAGTTATCTGGGGACACCTTAGCCACGTACATTGTGTTGGAGAGGCACCGAGAATTCATTCAGGAGTTCTCAAAGTTCGAGGACACAGTTGCCTTACACGTAGGCACGGTGGCAGCCGTGGACATGGCAGTGATTTGGAGAATGTTGTACTCGTCGGCTCTTGCTGTGATAATGCTTTGCAACAAATCTCCCCAAAACTCACTTACATAAAGAAGAATCTAGTTTTCTCGGACCTGTGGGCTAGCTGCAGCGGCTCTCTTGTAGACCTCTCGATGGCGGGTGTTGCTCCATGCCGTGGGTCAGTTTGAGGTCTGTCCCGCACACCTTACCGTGGAGCCCAACTGTGAGGCTGCAGGTCCCTGTCCTCTAGCAGAGTTCACTGAAACGTAAGAGGTGAGCCCAACCACACAAGGCCACGTAAGGCCTCTGCGACTCATTGAAGGCCATCGTGTCTTCCCTTGGCCTCCTGGGAACCCCCTGGCCCCAGGATGCAGCTTCGGTAGCCCAGGGCAACCGGCGGAGGGGGGCGGGCGGGGCTGCAGGAGGGTGGAACGCTGAGGTCACAGAGGGTGTGGGTGTGGCCACCTCTGCTGTGACTGAACCAAGGGCGTGGGTGGGGGGCTGGGGGTCCAGGGCAGGGCCCTCAGAGCCCGGTAGGCCCAGGGGGGCGGCGCAAGCACCTAGGCCCAGGCCGAAGAGCGCCTTCTTGGTCTGCGCGGCAGGCCGGCCTCTCGCCTTGCCACTCAGGCCGCCCTCCCTCTTGAAGTGTGTGTGGCACGCGTCCGCGGAGTACACCTCGCTGCACAGGTAGCCGTGGGACTGGTCGTCGTAGCTTCCTGCGAGGCGGCCGGAGGTCCCGCAGGCGGGTGGGTCCCTGGGACAGACGTGCGGAGCGGCTCCTGCCCGGCCCCCCTGAGAACCGTCGCCGTTCCGTAAGGCGGGGCGCCTGCTTCAGAATGTAAATCACGTGTCCGCTCTATGGATACGCTGTTTAGTTTACCAGGCAAGACTTTCTTGGTGAAAGAAGCAGCGTTGGCTTGCATCGTCGAGCAGGCTTGTCATCTGGCTGTGCACTGGTACTCTCTCTCTGGGTGTGCTAGTCCGCAGGGCAGGGCATCCCCTGGGCAGGGTGGAGCGTGATCTCTGCGGCCTCGTCTTGCAGCTCCTTCCTTTCATTCTCAATCATCCTGCCCACAGTGGCCTCCTCTCAGGCCTGCATACTTACAACGGCGCATTGCCCGTGCTGCCCCTCTGCAGGAAGTGTCCCTCTGTTTAGTTTGCAGCTGACTGATGCCGCCTCACCCTTCTCATGTCTTCTCAGGTGTCACTTGGTCAAGAAAGCGTCCCCTTACCTACTCAACTCATCTCGTCTCCCTACCGTAGCTCACGTGACACCACGCACCTCTCGCTTATGGCCGTCATCGCCTTTCGCATCCAGTTTCAGGTAGGTAAGTTTACCCCGTGGCCCGTGAGGAAGAAGAGATCACGCCTGTTTTGCTTACTCTTGATTCCCAGCGACTAGCCCGGTTACTGATAACCTCTGTTAGAGGGAGAAAGGAATGCACCCAATCCCTGGTGAAGCCCCGACCGTTTTCCTTTCTAGTGTCCCTCGTACTCCTCCCTGCCGTCTGTGTCGCCCTTACTCCGCGTCTACCGTTTATGAGTTTACACCTGGGTTACGGTGACTGCTTCGGAGAATCGCATGCCTTTCTACCTCCCTCGCTGCGACCTCTCCTACACCTCCCAGGGCTCTTGGGTTATGCCCTTGCCCTCTTCCGAGCCGTCCGTGGCACCCGCTGTCAACCCCGTACGGCCAAGCTCCTAAGACTGACACTCCAGGCCCTCCGTAATTTGGCTTCAGTTTCACTTTCTAGACGTTTCAAGAAAGAACGGGGTCTAAATATCTGTGCACCTCTGCTCCGTTTCATATCTACCCACGAGGTTAATTTTTTTGTTTCTTCCAGTCCACCTATTTTGCACCTCCGTCTCTGCGAAGACTTCACTGAGAATCCAAGCGATTTCTGGATCCCTTCTCTCCCCTGAAGCTGTAAACAGTTTAACAAGACAGGTGCGGAACTGCCGTAAGGTAATCTACATCTTGTCTCCCTCTCTGGTATCTAACCTCCCTGCGAATGGGGGTACGTCTCCGTGTTCTGTGCGGTTTTCAGCACAGTACTCTCTACACGTAGTGGATATTTGATTTGGTAAGTGACCGAATAAGTGAATGAGTCACCAAGATAAGGGTATTGTCTCATTCTTTCTCGCTTTTTCCACTTCCAAGTTTCTTTAGTTAGTTTCCTCAGACAAAAGGTTTCTTTGTAGCTACACAGTGGCCAGGTCCAGAGAATGTTGCAGATAGCTGCTGAAAACATCCCTCCTCCACTTGAGAATGGCTTGCTCTCCCTCTCAAGCGGAGAGAGCTGGGATTCGATATTTAATTAAGCGCCTCTGTTCACTTGGCATTTAGAGGCACTAGGGGGCGTTAGTGCTCTACACCCGGTGAAATGCCTGTTTCGTTTGTGATTTTCCTTTGTGAAAAACAACTATGCACAGAGTGTTTTGTGCCAATTTTCCATCCTTTTAGATTGACGGAAAGCATTTTACCTACGTAGAAACAGAAAACGAATAGAAAGAGCGTCGCATTGCGCTTACTGAAAGCTTAGGGCGGTCTCGGTGGTACGTTAGTGAAGTTATCTGGGGACACCTTAGCCACGTACATTGTGTTGGAGAGGCACCGAGAATTCATTCAGGAGTTCTCAAAGTTCGAGGACACGGTTGCCTTACACGTAGGCACGGTGGCAGCCGTGGACATGGCAGTGATTTGGAGAATGTTGTACTAGTCGGCTCTCGCTGTGATAATGCTTTGCAACAAATCTCCCCAAAACTCACTTACATAAAGAAGAATCTAGTTTTCTCGGACCTGTGGGCTAGCTGCAGCGGCTCTCTTGTAGACCTCTCGATGGCGGGTGTTGCTCCATGCCGTGGGTCAGTTTGAGGTCTGTCCCGCACACCTTACCGTGGAGCCCAACTGTGAGGCTGCAGGTCCCTGTCCTCTCGCAGAGTTCACTGAAACGTAAGAGGTGAGCCCAACCACACAAGGCCACGTAAGGCCTCTGCGACTCATTGAAGGCCATCGTGTCTTCCCTTGGCCTCCTGGGAACCCCCTGGCCCCAGGATGCAGCTTCGGTAGCCCAGGGCAACCGGCGGAGGGGGGCGGGCGGGGCTGCAGGAGGGTGGAACGCTGAGGTCACAGAGGGTGTGGGTGTGGCCACCTCTGCTGTGACTGAACCAAGGGCGTGGGTGGGGGGCTGGGGGTCCAGGGCAGGGCCCTCAGAGCCCGGTAGGCCCAGGGGGGCGGCGCAAGCACCTAGGCCCAGGCCGAAGAGCGCCTTCTTGGTCTGCGCGGCAGGCCGGCCTCTCGCCTTGCCACTCAGGCCGCCCTCCCTCTTGAAGTGTGTGTGGCACGCGTCCGCGGAGTACACCTCGCTGCACAGGTAGCCGTGGGACTGGGCGTCGTAGCTTCCTGCGAGGCGGCCGGAGGTCCCGCAGGCGGGTGGGTCCCTGGGACAGACGCGCGGAGCGGCTCCTGCCCGGCCCCCCTGAGAACCGTCGCCGTTCCGTAAGGCGGGGCGCCTGCTTCAGAATGTAAATCACGTGTCCGCTCTATGGATACGCTGTTTAGTTTACCAGGCAAGACTTTCTTGGTGAAAGAAGCAGCGTTGGCTTGCATCCTCGAGCAGGCTTGTCATCTGGCTGTGCACTGGTACTCTCTCTCTGGGTGTGCTAGTCCGCAGGGCAGGGCATCCCCTGGGCAGGGTGGAGCGTGATCTCTGCGGCCTCGTCTTGCAGCTCCTTCCTTTCATTCTCAATCATCCTGCCCACAGTGGCCTCCTCTCAGGCCTGCATACTTACAACGGCGCATTGCCCGTGCTGCCCCTCTGCAGGAAGTGTCCCTCTGTTTACTTTGCAGCTGACTGATGCCGCCTCACCCTTCTCATGTCTTCTCAGGTGTCACTTGGTCAAGAAAGCGTCCCCTTACCTACTCAACTCATCTCGTCTCCCTACCGTAGCTCACGTGACACCACGCACCTCTCGCTTATGGCCGTCATCGCCTTTCGCATCCAGTTTCAGGTAGGTAAGTTTACCCCGTGGCCCGTGAGGAAGAAGAGATCACGCCTGTTTTGCTTACTCTTGATTCCCAGCGACTAGCCCGGTTACTGATAACCTCTGTTAGAGGGAGAAAGGAATGCACCCAATCCCTGGTGAAGCCCCGACCGTTTTCCTTTCTAGTGTCCCTCGTACTCCTCCCTGCCGTCTGTGTCGCCCTTACTCCGCGTCTACCGTTTATGAGTTTACACCTGGGTTACGGTGACTGCTTCGGAGAATCGCATGCCTTTCTACCTCCCTCGCTGCGACCTCTCCTACACCTCCCAGGGCTCTTGGGTTATGCCCTTGCCCTCTTCCGAGCCGTCCGTGGCACCCGCTGTCAACCCCGTACGGCCAAGCTCCTAAGACTGACACTCCAGGCCCTCCGTAATTTGGCTTCAGTTTCACTTTCTAGACGTTTCAAGAAAGAACGGGGTCTAAATATCTGTGCACCTCTGCTCCGTTTCATATCTACCCACGAGGTTAATTTTTTTGTTTCTTCCAGTCCACCTATTTTGCACCTCCGTCTCTGCGAAGACTTCACTGAGAATCCAAGCGATTTCTGGATCCCTTCTCTCCCCTGAAGCTGTAAACAGTTTAACAAGACAGGTGCGGAACTGCCGTAAGGTAATCTACATCTTGTCTCCCTCTCTGGTATCTAACCTCCCTGCGAATGGGGGTACGTCTCCGTGTTCTGTGCGGTTTTCAGCACAGTACTCTCTACACGTAGTGGATATTTGATTTGGTAAGTGACCGAATAAGTGAATGAGTCACCAAGATAAGGGTATTGTCTCATTCTTTCTCGCTTTTTCCACTTCCAAGTTTCTTTAGTTAGTTTCCTCAGACAAAAGGTTTCTTTGTAGCTACACAGTGGCCAGGTCCAGAGAATGTTGCAGATAGCTGCTGAAAACATCCCTCCTCCACTTGAGAATGGCTTGCTCTCCCTCTCAAGCGGAGAGAGCTGGGATTCGATATTTAATTAAGCGCCTCTGTTCACTTGGCATTTAGAGGCACTAGGGGGCGTTAGTGCTCTACACCCGGTGAAATGCCTGTTTCGTTTGTGATTTTCCTTTGTGAAAAACAACTATGCACAGAGTGTTTTGTGCCAATTTTCCATCCTTTTAGATTGACGGAAAGCATTTTACCTACGTAGAAACAGAAAACGAATAGAAAGAGCGTCGCATTGCGCTTACTGAAAGCTTAGGGCGGTCTCGGTGGTACGTTAGTGAAGTTATCTGGGGACACCTTAGCCACGTACATTGTGTTGGAGAGGCACCGAGAATTCATTCAGGAGTTCTCAAAGTTCGAGGACACGGTTGCCTTACACGTAGGCACGGTGGCAGCCGTGGACATGGC